>NW_021521596.1:0-202 GCF_001605985.2 Dendrobium catenatum | reverse complement strand
CGTCGAATCTTAGAGACTTGAATAACTAAAATTTGAAAATTGAATTGATTGTGTTGTACTTTCCATTTTGCACTATATGAACATTAATTAAAATCATTTAATTTATTTCTAATGATTTAGGAATTAAATCAGTTCTAATCATATTTAATGATTATATTATATAATATATTAATTCTATAAGATGTTGGTGAGACCTGTAATG
>NW_021521595.1:0-652 GCF_001605985.2 Dendrobium catenatum | reverse complement strand
TAGGCATGCATGACATGTTAGAAAAACATCCTAGGGTTTGTGTTGTAGTTTAATTTTGCATGCATATCATCGCATATCTAAGTTTATTCACTGTTTTTCACAGCTGTCTTTACAAATTCCTGAACGCATCTAGTTAAGTTAGGTCATATTAACTAGTGTCGTAGGGCTGCCCTTGTGTCCGTAACGTTTCTAAGTGTTTAGAACAACTACACCTTGAAGTTAAACTGCTGTCCTTACTGTTCCAGCAACATTTAGACGTCTTGTAGTGAACTTTAAGTCAGTGTTTAGGTGCTGTCTACACCCTAAGGCCTTCCCAAAACACCTAAGCGACTTAACCTGTAGCTGAACCTTGCTGTCCCAGTAATTCCTGCACTGTTTGGAGCCGTTAGGAAGAAAATTTTAGAGTGTCTAGGTGCTGCCCTCCTGTCCTTAACCTTCCCTAGTGTCCCCTAACACCCAACCATAGATCCAAAACACATTAAAGCAACCTTAGACCTGATTGTGGGCCAATTGGGAACGGTTACAAAGCAAATTAGGGATACCCAAAAGAATTTAGCTGAGTTTAGACGCCAAATGGGTTATAGACTAGACAACATCGAAAGGATAGGAAACCCAGCCATCTACACCCCCTCTAGACCCCACTCTCCTTATG
>NW_021521594.1:0-278 GCF_001605985.2 Dendrobium catenatum | reverse complement strand
CATGGACCAACACTTAAAATTTTACCTGTTTGCCAAGGAATTTGAACCAGGAACCTGGGCTTTACCCAGCCGGCTCTTCACCACCCGAACAAGCAGCAGTGGTTTTGCATATTATCTTTACTTTCCTTTAAATATTCACTGATTTTGAGGACCATTGTAAATATTATGGGCTCAAAAGTTTTCCAATGATCTTTAAATTTGTGAGATGAACATATATTGCATCAATCTTTAAAATTAAACAAAAAAAATCCAATGATTTTAAGCTCAATAAAAAGTAT
>NW_021521593.1:0-288 GCF_001605985.2 Dendrobium catenatum | reverse complement strand
CATTTTGCTTAAAAATAATGATTGATGATTCATGGTTATGAAACCAGAGACTGTGTCATGCAAGCTCAAGTTTTCAAAAGACCACCTTTGTGATGCCTGTCAACTAGGAAATTAAGTCCACTCCACCTTTCACCCCACTAAGGAAATTATCACCTCTAGACCTTTAAAAGTTCTGCATATGGATTTATTTGGACCCATTAGCACTACCAGCTTGGGAGGAAAAGTCTATGGTTTTGTGATTGTTGATGACAACTCAAGGTTCACTTGGACTAGATTTCTTACACATAA
>NW_021521592.1:0-349 GCF_001605985.2 Dendrobium catenatum | reverse complement strand
AGGATGAAGATCAAAAAACACTTTTCTTAGAAGATGATATTCAACAAAGGTGGGTGAGATATTTTGCTAAACTTTTTAATGAAAATTATGAAAATAAGATTGACTACAGTGACCTTAGCACCCTAAATGAAAATAAAGATCTCTATTTTATCAGCGTATTAGTAAAACCGAAGTTAGAGAGGTTTTAAAGAAAATGAAGGGTGGAAAAGCAGTTGGACCTGATGATATTCCAATAGAGGTGTGGAAATGCTTAGGAGATAAAGGTATTTCTTGGCTTATTAAACTTTTTAATACTATTTTGAAGACTAAAATGATGTCAGATGAGTGGAGAATGAGTGTGTTAATTCCT
>NW_021521591.1:0-355 GCF_001605985.2 Dendrobium catenatum | reverse complement strand
TTGGTAGGTGGCACCAGCATTCTTCAGGCCAAAGGGCTGTTAACCTCAGAATAATAAAACAAAAAAAATCTCCCATACCCCTCCCCTAGCCTCACCAAAACCATCCCAAGCACGCCTTTGGTGCGCGTGGTGGGATGGGACCTCGGTGCGGCACCTACGGTGAGGCGGGGTCGCTCATAAGTACATCCAAGCGGGGGGAAATGTCAAAAAAATTGCTATCTTTTCATAAAATGCTTTTTAAAACCCCAAGCATGCCTTTTTTGGCCGTGGTGGGAGAAAAATAAACAATACAACCGCCGCGGTGTCTCACAAACACCACACGAGACTTGGATAAGATTCGGACTACTTGATCATG
>NW_021521590.1:0-249 GCF_001605985.2 Dendrobium catenatum | reverse complement strand
ATATTTTAGCCAAATCTGAAATTAGTTTCAGATCTTACGTGCATAAAAACCTTTAACAGCCCTTGGAGGGCTTCGGGACAGCTATCGGGGTGACTTCAGGTCGTAGAACAGTGAGGAAACTGGGTTGGTTCTTCTTGGCAGCAAGCTGTGAAGGAGCAGACCAGCAAATTGGACATCTAGGACAGCTGGAACGTGGAACTCTTGTGCAGGAATTTGGCGGCTGCAAGAGGAGTTTGGGAATTTTCCACT
>NW_021521589.1:0-288 GCF_001605985.2 Dendrobium catenatum | reverse complement strand
TCAATTTCTATTTTCTTTTAATTTTTGCAGGAAGTTCGTGCCAAAAGCCACTCATTGGATCTTCCTTTTTTGGGTGCTGTCGTCTCACAGCCCGATTGTTTTTTGCTTTCAATTTTGTAATCATAGGATAAGGACCGACCGGCTTTTAGGTTTTTGTTTTTTCTTTTTTGGATTGTAGCTCTTCTGAGCACTAGTTAGCTGGTTGGTCCTTTTTAGGACTTTGTAACCGATTTTTGAAGTAACACGTAGGCCCCTCCGCGGGTTTTAACTAAAAAAAAAAAAAAAATC
>NW_021521588.1:0-201 GCF_001605985.2 Dendrobium catenatum | reverse complement strand
CCGGATAGTGGATTTGCTGTCCAAACTGCTCCAAACAGCAGTTTGAATGTTCCCGGAAGTTGCGTGGCTGCTGTCCAAGCTTTTCCAATGTTTTCGCTGCTGTCCAAGGCTTTCCGGAGAAGGGATTTGCTGTCAAAACCACTCCGGGCAGCAGTTTTCTCCTCTTGGTGGAAGAAGAAAGCAAATTGAAGCAAAAGAAAG
>NW_021521587.1:0-249 GCF_001605985.2 Dendrobium catenatum | reverse complement strand
AGTAACCTAATTATTAGGATTGTAAAAAGAAACTTTCTACTTTCTACTACAAGATTTTATAAAAAAACAATAAGAAAATAGCAAAAGAATATTAGTAAAACCAAATTATAGTTGTTACTTGAAAAACCAAGCATGCAGAAAAACTATTCCAAACATAATCTTATATACATGCCGCATAATACTTATGTACTCACATGCATAATATTTAATTTTGATATTTATTATTTACTATATAGTAATTAAATTTGT
>NW_021521586.1:0-200 GCF_001605985.2 Dendrobium catenatum | reverse complement strand
CGAAGGAAGGGGAAGAGAAATGCCCCCAGAGGCGTCGGTAACTCGGTATCTCCATTCTCCGATGCTTCTTCCGCCCTCTGTTTGGTTGGGATGCCTGCAGCTGTCGATAAAGCAGGTTCTGAAATTATTGTACATAAAGTTGCTTTTTAAAGTTGTTGTATATAAATCAATCAATTTTGTTAGGGTAATATTACTGTCGA
>NW_021521585.1:0-378 GCF_001605985.2 Dendrobium catenatum | reverse complement strand
ATATTTATGGACCATTTATTAATTGATTTTTTTTTTAAAATTGCTCGAAGCTCGAATGCATGCTTTGTTCATCAATCACAGGAGAAAATTTCAGAGCATCTCCAAAGAAAAGTATTATGAATATCACATCGGATGCGAAAGCAGATAAATATAGAGAGAAGGTAAGCATATTTGTTGAGTTGAAGCCAATGAATTTAGATTTTATTTAATAAATTAAAATATCAACAAATAGACTTTTTGTTGTTCTCTTTGTATACATGTACTTGTCATGAACATTTTTTTTATCACACTCAAACATTTATTATATTTAGCATTAAGTTTGAACCGGTAAATTATACGAACCTAACTGCAATCGGTGTGGTCACCACATGCTTCCCA
>NW_021521584.1:0-279 GCF_001605985.2 Dendrobium catenatum | reverse complement strand
TTTCTATTTTTGTTTTAATCCTTGTCGATAGGGGATCGAGTTTCATAGGCTTTATGCCTTTATTAGTGAATTCTCATTGTTATAGGTCTTGAAGGCCTAATATGGATATATTAAGACAAATATACCTGTCGCCACTTGTTATATGGTTCGAACCCTGTTGACTCCCATTGATTCCCATAGAAGGATTAGGTTCGAACTTGAATTTACTTATTGATCCGCGTAGCATCCCTAAACATTACGTGTGTACTTATAACACGCTCGCCGGGTCTCATGCGGGCA
>NW_021521583.1:0-237 GCF_001605985.2 Dendrobium catenatum | reverse complement strand
AGCTGAGGGGGCTAAAGGAGAGTCACGTTTTGTAGTGAAATACTTGGAGGGTTCCTCCAAGGAGTGGACGTAGGTCAAGTTGACCGAACCACTATAAATCGCTGTGTTCTTGTTTTCTTGCTTCCACATTTTAATTTTCGCATTTATTTTTCTCGTGGTGTGATTTTTATTTATGTGTTTTTACTCTTTGTGAAAAGAAATTTTTTAAAAATACCAATTCACCCCCCCCCCCACCTC
>NW_021521582.1:0-216 GCF_001605985.2 Dendrobium catenatum | reverse complement strand
TTTTTTTTTTTTTTTATGATTATTTTACAGGTATTTACAGGCAGTTCTTGATCTTTATTCTTGCAATTCAAAAATTTTGAAAACTGATGACCAATTAAACCTAGCTGAACTGTGTAGAGACTATGAAGCCCTATTAGATTTTTTTTTAAATGTTAAAAAGAATCTTATTAATTATTTGGTTTTATTTTAAGGTCCATGACATAATCCATGAATGAA
>NW_021521581.1:0-658 GCF_001605985.2 Dendrobium catenatum | reverse complement strand
ATTTGACGTCGAACCTCTGCTCATCGCCAGATTTCTACCCGACGCCGAAATTCTATCGGTTATCGGACTTTCGCTGGACATCTATCCGATGCTGGATTTCTATCCATTGTTGGACTTATACTTGACGCTGTCCTTCTTACCTTCGTCGTCAGACAACAGTCTTTCCGACCTCCGTAACCAACTGACTATGGTCTTTCTGACTTACGTCTCTCACTAACTATAATCCTTCCGACCTCCGTTGCCCGCCGACTACGGACCTTCTAACTTATGTCGCCCACTGACTACAATCCTTCCGACCTACGTCGTCCGCCGACTACGGTCCTTCTAACTTATGTCACCCACCAACTACAATCCTTTCGACCCCCATCGTCCGCCGACTACAGTCCTTACGACTTACGTCGCCCACCGACTACAATCTTTCAGACCAAATAAACACATTAGTAGTGATTCTTTGTATTATCATCATGTAATGTACTCTATAAGATGTACATCAAGTTAAGGCCTACCCCCAATAAAGGGCCTCATTTGTAATCAACTGCAATACTAGTGGATTCATATCTAATTGTGTGCCGTATTTTCGTACAAAGTTAAGACGTTAATTCCATATTTCTCTACCACCGCGAATACTCTAGGACTCAAAAACTTTATTAAAATGAAG
>NW_021521580.1:0-744 GCF_001605985.2 Dendrobium catenatum | reverse complement strand
TCATCTAGATATTTATTTTGATTATAAAAATGCAAAATTATTCAAATGACATTTTAAAACTCCAATTGGACCTGGAAAATTTCCAAACATATTTTTGGTGCTTTATTTATTTATTTATTTTTTAACCAAAAGAATTTTATTAAAATAAAAAAAGGAGTACAGGAAGCAATGTAGCAAAATGATAGAAAAACAAAAGAGAATACAAGATAGAATCAATCTTAAGGACTTAGTAATCAGCCGAGGCTTCTAGCTCCCCCAAAGCTCAGCTCAGACCATTCAATTTGGTTAAGATAATGCGAAGCAGCATACCCAAACGACCAGCCATCCAACCGAGCAAGAGACCATCAGCAAAGGTTCTGACTAGATTTTCATAAAAAATTTTGTGCTTTATTTTGAGTGCATATTGACTCGTATAAAGGCTTTCTTCCAACTCTTGAGCTTTCTTGCTAACTTATACAAATTTTAAATATAAATTTGCTAAAAATGATATTAAGATGATCTTAGAGTTTATTTTAGATGTTTCCGAATTAAATATTTGGATCTTTGATATTTTAAAATTGCATCAAAATCATTGTTGAATTATATGAATTTTATTTGTGGCATATCAATTCTTATATAATTTGAATCTTTATACAGTCTTTATATCTAACATTTTTTAAAATTATATATTTTATAGATTTCATTATTCTTAAATAAAATTATATTCAAAGGATATTATTCTATATATTATTGTAGTATATGAAT
>NW_021521579.1:0-315 GCF_001605985.2 Dendrobium catenatum | reverse complement strand
GGTACACAACACCGCTACACAGCAAAAAAATGACGCGGTGCATCTCTATTCGTCTCTGGATGTCTTCTGGTGACTGCACAAAATAATTTCACAAAAAAATTGATATAAATTTTTTTTTTAAGTTAGTGTAGAAATTAATTTTTTAACATAAAAATTTCTTAAGAATAATAAAAAAGTAGCGGTTAATGTTGTTTAAAAAATAAAGCAATAAAAATATTATCCCAGCTAAAATTTTAGTGAAATGATTTGAAACATATTAATTAGTAGACAAAATTATTTTTAAAAATTTATAAATTTTAGTCACATATTTAATAT
>NW_021521578.1:0-239 GCF_001605985.2 Dendrobium catenatum | reverse complement strand
TGGATGCTAGTCCAGGATGGCTACACAAAACCAACTAGATTAGTTGATGGAGTTATGGTAGAAACACCTTTTGCAGATTGGACTATAGAAGAACATGACTTAGCACAATTAAATGCCAAATGTCTAAATAGTTTCTTTTGTGCTTTAAAATCTGAAGACTACATGTCTACTTATAAAAGTGGAAAGGACATATGGGATAGAATTTGTATAACTTATGAAGGGACAAATGAGGTTAAGTA
>NW_021521577.1:0-284 GCF_001605985.2 Dendrobium catenatum | reverse complement strand
GCACTGCACATCTTTTGATATACTTTGTGTATTCTATTTTTTCAATTTAGCGTCTTTGCGCATCTTTTATTCTTGGCATCTTTGGCCAATTTTTCATATGTCCAGGTTTCCTACATCGAAAACAAATAACGTCAGCAGAAATATTAACATCCTTACCATTTTTACCTTTTTTCCACTTATGCTTATGCTTTGGTGAGCTTTGTGATTTTCTTGACAAGTCATTGCTATCGTCACCAACTAAGCTTCATCTTTTCATATCTTCAGCTTTTAGAACGATCATTTCA
>NW_021521576.1:0-254 GCF_001605985.2 Dendrobium catenatum | reverse complement strand
ATCAATCAAATGGATGTCTAGGATTCATTTGAGGAAAAATTTTAAAAACCACTGTTGTACTTAATTTAATTAGCTTAAACATGCTTAGAAATAAAAAAATGTAAAATCAGCCATAGTCGCTGGGTAAGACAGCGACTGGCCGAAATAATAGCATGGTGTTAGCAATAAATAAAAAAAAAAAAATTTAATATAAAAAAAGGGATTTTAGAAATTTTTATGTTTATTAAAGCCAATCCTAAGTGCTTACTATATTA
>NW_021521575.1:0-870 GCF_001605985.2 Dendrobium catenatum | reverse complement strand
TATCGTCCTGGCCGATACACGTATCATCTAGGCCGATCTATTAATGACGGCTGCTTTAATTAAGAATCCTTATTTAGACTTTCTATTTTAAGCCTGATTGTCCAGGACGATTTAAATATCGTCCTGGCCGATATGAGTAAAAATAGAAATTCTAAGTCTCTCAAGTGTGTGTGTGTAGGGTTACTTAGCATCAGTCTCTTTGACAATTAAAAATAGACTCAATAAGAGAAAAAATAAAGTACAGACTAACTCAACCCTAGACCTACGTAATCTTGAACTGGCTTTGTCTGTTTGTCCAATCTTCGATTCCTGAAAGTTAGAAGCAACATGTAGTCCAAGAGAATCAATAGTGTTTGTCAATCATCCAAACATAAGTCATGAAAATAGATTTGCAACAATCTCCCCCTTTTTGATGATGATAAAACACTACGAAGACAATTAGCAGAAAAAATTTTTAGGAACGACAAGTGTAAGAACATCATAAACTTCTTCCCCTTTTGACATATCAAAAAGGAGGAGGGAACACAAAAGAACAATAGCAAATCACAACATTTTTTTTTAATCAAGGCATGAAAATGATGTAGTATTCCTTGTAATTAATTTAAAAACTTGTGGGTTAATGAGTTAACAATCTCAATCATCCATAGAATAGTAGAATATCCGGTCATGGTTACCCTTAGCTTAAATGTTTTCTTAGGATAGAATCGTCTTTTGAAATCAATGACCTAACTCAAAGAATTAATTTAATATGAGAAAAAGAATCCATCCATCACTTGGTTTAAGAAAAAAACTATCGTTATAAAATAATGAACCAAAGTAAATCTGTCACGATTGCAACACAATCGAAATCAAGTCTTTGAGAGCCAAAAC
>NW_021521574.1:0-232 GCF_001605985.2 Dendrobium catenatum | reverse complement strand
CATATTAGCTATAAAATTAGGGCGTGCAAGATAATAAATGTGGTCATGAAAAAAGTTTGATTGTATCAAAATTTTATGAAATAATTAAATAGCACGTAAAGGCAACTTTATCTATATGTTTACTTTATTTTAAAAATTTATAGTGATAGATTTGTTATATGTTGAAATGATCAATTCTTTTATATTAATCATTTTTTATAGAGTAATGTGTCATTTGGATAAAATGATTTGT
>NW_021521573.1:0-579 GCF_001605985.2 Dendrobium catenatum | reverse complement strand
AGTGGTATTAGTGCAATACTCGGAGGGTGCCTCCGGGAAGTGGATGTAGGTCTGGTTTTGATCGAACCACTATAAATCTGGTGTCTTTATTTTTCCGCTGTTTTTTATTTTTGTGATTTACTGTTTTAAAACTATTGTTGAAAAACTATTTCTACAAAAAATCACTAAAATTTTAATTTCGGTTTAAAATATTCAAAAGAGGGATTAATTTTTAAAATACCAATTCATCCCCCTTCTTGGTTAGCCGTGGGACATAAACTTAGGCTTAACAACCTAATTCATAGTGAACGAGTTTCAACAATACTGAGAGAAGATAATGCTTCAATATCATGCTCACTTAGATTATCATTAAATTGTCCGTCCCAAGCTTATGGTTTCTCTACGCGCCATTATTTTTATACCTTTTACCAACTAATGAGAATTTTTACCTCAAAATTGAACTTTTATCTATCCTAATTTTATACTTTGAAATCAATTAATTCATTTGCAGTTTGGATTTAAAATGGTATAAAGTTCACTAGGCCTTCCTGTTTATTCCTAATTAATGTTACAGTTCTATAAGATGCCTTTATTTTGATT
>NW_021521572.1:0-552 GCF_001605985.2 Dendrobium catenatum | reverse complement strand
CTCAATCACCAATCCTCTGTCCCACGTAAGCCCCATCAGCCATCACGGGTCGCCACCTTCAAATCTCACAACCTATATGGAACAGAGCCCGCATCTTTCCAGCCTAGTGGCCAGCTCTACCATTCACTCTCCTGAAAGTTCATTAGGGACGTTAAGCCCTTAAGAACTTGCGCGAGGCTAACTAAGAGGGGGGGGGGGGGGATGGGCATTTTAAAAATTCTTTAAGCAAAGAACAACAATCACAAACCAAAATCACCACAAAAATCAAAGTGCAAAAAAATAAATAAACGCAAAAGTAGTAGAAATAGATCATAGAGATTTATAGTGGTTCGGTCAACTAGACCTATATCCACTCCCTAGAGGTGCCCTCCAACTATTGCACTGCAAACGTGACTCTCCTTTTGCTCCCACAGCAAGGCGGATAAGCCCTTACAAAACCTCCTTTCCGCCAACCCTGGCGAGGCAGAGAACCCAACTCCTTTTGCTTCCTCCTGAAGCAAGCAGAGAACCTTGATCGATTGCTGAAGCTTACCTCTCTCAACCCTTCTAAGG
>NW_021521571.1:0-208 GCF_001605985.2 Dendrobium catenatum | reverse complement strand
TATTTTTAATAAGTTCCTTTTTTCTTGTTAAAAAAAATGGAATCATGAGCTTCTTTTTCCTAGTTTGTATTAGGTTTTCTTCGTTTTCATTTTAATGCAATTTATGCATTCTCTAAAAAAATTTAAAATAACTAATTAACTAAAAAATTTAATATTGTTTAAATTAACTAATTAACTAAATAGTTAAATGATTAATTAAGTCAATTTA
>NW_021521570.1:0-255 GCF_001605985.2 Dendrobium catenatum | reverse complement strand
TCTCTCCTTCAGCCCCAACAGCTAGGCGGAGAAGCCCTCACAAAATCACTTCCACCTTCTCGGTGCGGCGGAGTCGCCGGGTCCTTTGACACCAAGGAAATCTTCTTCTTTGGTGAACTTCCCTTGAGCTAAGCCTTAAATCTAACAGTATTCAGGTGCGAGCTTGCCGAAGCAACCGTGTGGAACCCACTTCACACTCCCTTAAGTCCCCCCCTCACAGGATCTTCTCCCTCTCTCAAACTCCACCCTTTCATC
>NW_021521569.1:0-368 GCF_001605985.2 Dendrobium catenatum | reverse complement strand
AGGTTTTAAAAATATCTATGTTCCCAAAGATTCTTCTCTTATTTTATAGGAATAAAACAAGGTTTATTTTAGTCTGAGGTTCCAAATCCCTATAGGAGCAAGCACCTATAGTTAATTACATCCTAGGAGGGATACTCCTAAGAAAACTCTCGATTAAAGCAGTGATTTCATACCCTTCTGATTACAAAGTAAAAGACAAGGAAATAAAAGTATGAATTTTTTAAGGAGAAAGCTCAATGTTGAACATTTATTAGCGAGTCAAAGGAGAAAAAGTAGGAGGAGCCAGATTCTGAGAAGCTCAGAGGCAACCTTAGCCTATCCTATATTGGGATTTAAATTTTAGGAGAAAATTTTATGTTTAAATTGAC
>NW_021521568.1:0-441 GCF_001605985.2 Dendrobium catenatum | reverse complement strand
GCCCTCTTGGGAGCCTTTTCACTAAGAGCTTTAGTAGTAGACTTTTTAGCAGCTCCTTTAACAATTGGGTACTTCAGTAGTGTTCTCAGAAAAGAACTGTTGGAATTGTATAACTTCAAAATAATTCTGCATTGAATGATTGCTCTTGTATATCTTGTATTCATAATGACCTGAGGAAATTGAACTTTGCTTCTTCGCCCAATTTCACAATCATGAATGAGTTCATAGGCGTCATGCTCAGTAACTTATTAACAGAACTTGAAAGAATTACAATCAATATGAATTCTGTTGAAAAAGAAAACACAGAACTGGATTGAATAAACATCTATATTCATTTTTCGATGTTTCATTATTTGAGACTAATTATAAGTTCTATTTTCATCCAGAGATAGAGAGAGAAGTACTCCCCAGCGGAGTCGCCAGAAATCTGTTGGCTCAAGA
>NW_021521567.1:0-895 GCF_001605985.2 Dendrobium catenatum | reverse complement strand
TTGGTATTGATTTTATGTACTTCATTTCTGATGCTACAAATGTACTATTGTTGCTGCATAAGTTAAGCATCAATTTGATCAAATCTTTGATCAACATGAGTCTCAAGTTTATCAAATTTCTCAATCAAATTCTGATAATCTGATTGAGGTGCAGAAGTTTGCTCTCCTTCTTTTTCTTCTTCAGAAGCACTGGCATGTGCTTTCCCTTTTTTCTCCTTGAAAATTGCTCTGAAGGAAGCATCATTATAGTATACTGGTTCTTCGTATTCATCATCAGGATGCATTAAGTTATATTTCTTTTTCAAAATGTATGTAACTAAGTGTCCTAATGAGATGTTCCTTTTTCTCTTCTATTCTGCGTGCCCAATTTCTGAAAGTCCATAGAGATGGTCTAGGATAAGTTGGGCTTCGTCGATAGGTATACAATCCATAATCAAAAAGGTTAGAACAGAAAGGAGAGGGGTAATATTGATCCTATCACCAGCTTTAGGAATTATTGAAGATCAAAGGATATGCTGGATGATTCGGGCATTTTTGATCATACCGGAGACTCTAGCAAGATGATATGTTAGGCCACTTTTTCTAATCACCCTATTAACATCATACCATTTGAAAGTGTCTTCACTCATTAGGGTGTGGGCTCTATATCCTTCAGTTCTTAAGTTCAGAAAGGCACCAATGTCGTGTTTGGTGATTTTAACTTTTTATTTAAAAACATAAGAACTTATGCAGGTGTGGTCAGAATTAAAATTCATGTTGGCTAGAAAATAGAGAAAGGTTTGTTTGTTGTAAAGGTGGACGAGAGAAAGAAAGAATTGAAACTGGGTGGACGCAAAAAGGTGCATTACCTTAAAGTGAATCTCGCTTTGAATCAGAATGCGAGAAGGAGTTATTT
>NW_021521566.1:0-216 GCF_001605985.2 Dendrobium catenatum | reverse complement strand
CATATTCAGTCTTGAGTTAATCACTTTGCACAGTTTACAGCGGACCTGAAATATTAGTACATGAAAATAAATATCTAATAATAATAAGAGGAGAAAATATGATAGATAAACAAATAATATTTATTATCATCAAAATCACAAGATTGTGGTCCTGATTTGCAAAAAAAAATCCACTCATCAAGCCACAAAATAGAAAAGACAACAACAACATCATGC
>NW_021521565.1:0-249 GCF_001605985.2 Dendrobium catenatum | reverse complement strand
TCAAAATTCTTCTCTAATGTCCCCAAGAGGGTGGGAATAACATCAGCTTTTGGATTTTTCGCCGAAGATTCCCAAGCAGCCGTTCTACCTCGCCGTCGATCAGCCGTTCACACCGTTCTGGTGAGTTACGGTGAGAAGAATAGCAAATGTGATGTGCAGCGGCCGGGCTCCAGCTCCTCTCCGCAAACAATTGCGACTGGGCTCCAGCGGCTGGGCTCCAGCTTCCTCACACCGTTCTACCTCGTCGTC
>NW_021521564.1:0-753 GCF_001605985.2 Dendrobium catenatum | reverse complement strand
ATAATAAGATTATTAGCGACATCTTTGATAGTAGGTATGCTAACAGTATTATCAGGAAGGAACTATTGGAACTACGTGACTTCGAAATTAGTTCCAAAATGAATGGTTGCTCAAGCATAGCCTGTGTTTAGAATAGCTTGAGGGAATTGCACTCTAGCTCTCTAACCCAAGTGTACAGTCATGAAGGACTTTACAGGCGTCATATTATTAAACTGTCAACATAACTTACAGGAATTAGAGTCAACCTGAATTCTGTTGGAAAAGAAAACGCAAGCTTGTGATGAATGAACATTTATAATTATTTCATATATTAAACATGAATTGTTTTCTTCCAAAGATATAGAGAAAAGCACTCCCCAGCGGAGTCACCAGAAATCTGTTGGCTCAAGAAGAATGGCACGAATGCATGAAGTCCACTTTACAACCGTAGGATTCCATTCCCCTTAAGTCAGATTGTAGTTAACCAGATTTCCCCTCAGGGTAGTGTCAAGGTTAAAGATCTGAGATTCTTACTTCCTATGAACGCAAGCACAAATAATTAATTACCCCTCTTACTACGTAAGAAAGAACTCTCGATTAAAAATGAATAAACTTTAAGTATTTTTGTCTCGATTGTGAGAAAAATGGAAGTAAACCCGATCAAGAACCTATGATTCCGTCGTCCAGGGTATACCATAGTTTCAGTTAACCAACACTAATAATTATTGACTGTAGTGTCCAGGGAATCTGATTAGCAGTCATGAGTTGCCTGCT
>NW_021521563.1:0-428 GCF_001605985.2 Dendrobium catenatum | reverse complement strand
AACTTAATATTATGCTTCTCTTCTAATGGTCAACATTCTGTGACATAAAGCATTGCATGTCTCACCACCATCTTATAAAATTTTCCCTTAAGTTTGCGTGGTACTTTTCTATCACACAACAAACTTGAAGCATTCCTGCACTTCAACCATCCAACTTGAATTCTATTGATAATATCCTCATCTATTTCACAATCACTCTAAATGATAGACCCTAGATATCCAAAACAAGTAAACTTATTAATGACTTAATCGCTCCAAGTCACAAACCACCCACTAGATCTATTACTACAAAAATTATAATACATGTATTCAATTTTAGATCTACTATAACGCAAGTCTTTGGACTCTAAAGTTAACCTCCATGATTTGAGTTTATCTTCAAATCCCTCTTGTCTTATCAACAAGAAGAATATCACTAGCAAAAAGCA
>NW_021521562.1:0-222 GCF_001605985.2 Dendrobium catenatum | reverse complement strand
TGCAAAATTATTTGAAGGAGAATGGGATACACCATCAGTTAACAACTAGATACACATCACAACAAAATGGGGTAGCAGAGAGGTTGAATAGAACCATTATGGGATTGGCTAGGAGTATGTTGAAGGAGAGGCAAGTGCCCAATTTGCTTTGGGCTGAAGCTGTGTCTTGTGCTGTGTACTTGTTGAATAGGGTGACATCAAAAAGTACTCCATCTCAAACCC
>NW_021521561.1:0-304 GCF_001605985.2 Dendrobium catenatum | reverse complement strand
CTAAGGCTAGATTGGGTTTCCTCTTATGACCTGGATCACGGATTGTGATTAAGTGATCAATGCATCTAAAAATTAAGTCCGCAGTATTGAATTCTCTACTTGCCATGATGTAGAAAGTAGTGAGGGAAAGTAGATGGGTGATGTAGATTTGGTCCCTGGCTTTTGGAATTATGGAGGTGCGAAGGACATGTTGGATTGTCCTAGCATCTCTGACTAAAGAGCTAGTCTCTCCAACATGAAAAGGTGCATTGGTCTGGCGAAGGAAGCGATTCGCCGTGGACCAGTCAAGGTCAGGATCTGAAGC
>NW_021521560.1:0-220 GCF_001605985.2 Dendrobium catenatum | reverse complement strand
TTTGAATCTTTCTTTTTTTAATTTCGAGTATAACATTGAAATCATTATTGGTTATAAAATTAACACCTAAATTTTTAAAATGATTTAACAAATTTGCTTGATCTGGTGTTATTGATGCGGACATTGAAGTGGAGGCTGACGGTTTTGGGGTTGGGAGACCCTAAGCCAGTGGCAAGGGGGAAGGGGAGGAGGAATGAAATGATAGAATAAAAAGAAAGCC
>NW_021521559.1:0-346 GCF_001605985.2 Dendrobium catenatum | reverse complement strand
TGATCTTTATTTGTTAGTTCTACCATAAAGATAAAGTCGTATTATTAATTTCTTTCCTATGGCCTTGCATAGTTCTAACCCCTATAGACGGATCGCCTAAGATATGCTCCTAAGGTGACTAGATGAGTATTTTTGTTCTCTAGGAAAATGGTCATGAGGTTCTTCTATATCTCCTAGATCAACATTCTCTACTCCATGGGAATATCTACCTCATCATCATCTTCTAACCTAGGCTTAAAAAGTCTGTCGAATTCATCATAAATAATAAAGGAAGAGTAGGTGGACTCCTCCACAACTAAGGTTTTCTTTCTAAAGATCCTATAGGCTTTACATACACAGGAATAGA
>NW_021521558.1:0-243 GCF_001605985.2 Dendrobium catenatum | reverse complement strand
GTTTATGACCCTATATTTAATCAAGCTTTTCTCTATTTATTGATAAAAAAAAGCTTAGCTAAATGTTGATTATGCAAGCAATCCTTCGAGGAAAAGTTCAATATGAATGAAGGAGAATTGGAGATATTCTTGAGAAATTATTCTTATTAATTTAAAGCCTAAAGCTGAATCATTAATCCTATGTTGGTTAAATAAATAAAATGACAATTATAATCATTAGCCTTATACAACTAACTTGGGTTG
>NW_021521557.1:0-769 GCF_001605985.2 Dendrobium catenatum | reverse complement strand
AATCCCCTCAAAAGCTCCTCCTCACAAGATCCTCTCTCTCTCTCTCACTCTTTCTTTCTCTCCTCAAGGCCTTCTATGGTCAAGGCAGCAGCCAAAGGTCCTCTAAAACGTTGAACAAGAGCTCTTAAATAGAAGAGCTTCAAAGGAGCTCATTAATTACAAGTTGCCGACATTATCGTCATGGACGATATGGACATCAACCTGGCCGATCAGTACAAATCTCAGAAGATCGCCCAGAGCATCGCCCTTGATGTACTCTTAGACGATTGAAAATTGGCTTGATCGTCCAGGCCGATCTCACGATCGTCCTGGCCGATCAGTACAAATCAGGGGAAAATTGTCCTGAGCATCGCTCTATTTTTGCGCTGGCCGATATTTATCGTCCTGAAGTAACTTAAGGTTTTTGAATGGATCATCCTGGACGATCCTGCGATCGTCCAGGACGATATGATCATATCAGTCATCCTTAATTACTCCCTTGATTTCCTGATCAATTAAGGCATAATTTGATAATTTCGTCCAGTCTGATCAATGATCGTCCTGGCCGATAATTTAAAAATACAGTATACCTTAATTATCTATGGCAGCAATTTGTTTCTGTTTTGAGCTTATCGTCTAGGGCGATTTGTTTATAATGGCTGCCTTAATTAAGAATCCTTATTTAGACTTTCTGTTTTAAACCTGATCGTCTAGGATGATGTAAATATCATCCTAGCCGATATGAGTAAAAACAGAAATTCTAAGTCTCTCAAGTGTGTGTGTATGTGTG
>NW_021521556.1:0-231 GCF_001605985.2 Dendrobium catenatum | reverse complement strand
AATTATGCAAGAAGAGAGCTTAAGACTAGATGTATATTATAAGATAAGATATTTCTAATTTTAATGCCTTCAATCTATTAAAAAAAATATATTTCAATAAGATATCTCCTCCATTTGTCTTTATATCAAATTTAAAAGAATTCACTAAGAATAATACTTATTTTGATCTTTTTAAAATATACAAATTTGTCTGCAATTTAACTTTAAAAAAGAACTTTTTAATATTTTCTT
>NW_021521555.1:0-207 GCF_001605985.2 Dendrobium catenatum | reverse complement strand
AGTGAGAGGTATACCAAAACTAAACTTTACTAAGGACAACGTTTGTGATGCATGTCAATTAGGAAAACAAGTGAAGTCCTCTTTTAAGTCTAATAAGGATCTTAGAACTAGCAAACCATTGGAAATTCTTCACATGGATCGTTTTGGACCAGTAGGAAATGTAAGTCTAAGAGGGAAGGTATACGGATTTGTTATAGTGGATGATTT
>NW_021521554.1:0-1239 GCF_001605985.2 Dendrobium catenatum | reverse complement strand
TGAACTCGTAGTCATAATCATCATCTGAATATCTTGTCTTCTTTTTCCGCCTTGCTGTTGATTGGCATATTTCATGAGATTTAACAGGAATGACATCATCTTCATCTGTGTCAATCCCTAGATGAGGCACTTATTTTCTTGATTTAGGAGTAATTGCTGCTTTAGGAAGAGTCGGCGTTGCCTTCTTTCTTCCCACCTGCTTCTTCTCATCTTCTTGTTTGAGTCATCTTGCAGTCTTTGGGTTTGTTGCCTTAGTCTTGAGAGAACTTGACGGCTTTGATACTTTAGAGATGAAATATCTAGCATCTTCATAAATTTTTACTTCATGAACTGCAAAGGGTTGAATATCACCGGAGATTCTGAACTCCTCTCCATCCCTGATATACTTCATACACTGATGTAGTGTTGATGGGACAATGCCATAATGGTGTAACCACGGACGGCCCAGAAGCGCCTTAAATGAGATGTCCGCATCAATCACAAGAAATTTTGCCTCGGTATGGAGTTTCCCAAATACTAAAGAAGCATGAATGAACCAAGGGTCTTTCCCCTTTTTATTGAATCTGTGCACCATCAATTTGTCTTGCCCAAGGTGTTGTACACCGAGACAAAGTGATCTCAGTGCTTTCAAGCTCATAAGGTTGATGGAGGATCCGGGATAAATAAAAATTCTGCTGATTATCATCCCGTCACTCTATGCAGTAACATATAAAGGCCGATTAGGGTCTGTCGTTCCGAGCATCATGTCATCCTCGGTAAAAGTAATGATTGGCTCATTTCGATCTTACAAGATCTCAGTCAAGTTGCGTTCAACAAAATATGCCTCATATCTTTCGGGGTCCCTGAGAGCTTGGATCAAAATCTGCCGAAGGTCTTTGGACATCATCAAAACATCATATATGCTAAGTTGTGCTAGAATTTTTCTCAAATGGGATAGGATATTATAATCGATCCCTTTAGCTGAAGTCTTCTTTTTCCTAGAGTACTTGGGAATAATATCTTCATTGACGATAATCTCCTTCCCTTTGTCTTTATCAGGGATTCCTTTCTTAAGCGGAGATGGTAGTGTTTTACCACTCAATTGCACTTGGGCAATTTCCTCTTGATCGGACTCATTTAATGGTGCATTGTCTTTAGAATCGATCATTACCTCATCTGGAGATTCATCTGCTGATTCAAAGTTACTGCCCAAACTCACCTGATCCATCTGCAAAGTGATATCAGGCTCTGATTCATCAT
>NW_021521553.1:0-552 GCF_001605985.2 Dendrobium catenatum | reverse complement strand
AAAACTTTGGTGTCTCTTATGAATGCTACACCCCCTCACTTATCTGCTTGTGTGCTGGATCTTCGTACAATGCTAAGACGTTAAACCATATATATTTATCTACCGCCGCAAATATTCCAGGACGCAACAATCTTTAACAGAATTAGTTGACAAATATGATCCAATGACATTTATCTATCATCTCTACTTCCCCTCTTTCAATTTCTTTCTGGCCAAGTAATCAAGTGATGGAGTCGGTGAGGTGAGGATATTATTTTTTACAGGTGACTTTCAATAATTAATAAGAGTCATCACCCTCTGCCTGTCGGTTTAATTGGTCATCAATTACAGGCTACAATTGGGATAACATAAAAAAACATCTTTTGAAGAAAAGCTCATTGACCCATCCTCTTATACATGATATTATTTTTTTAACAACCAATCCATAATATAGTGTTAACAACCATTCTTTCTTGCTTATGCAAATGTTCCTCTTATTTCATATCAAACCTATCATTATCACTATAGAAGATAATATCATATAAAATGCAACAAAATGCTCAAATTTAGAAA
>NW_021521552.1:0-269 GCF_001605985.2 Dendrobium catenatum | reverse complement strand
TTCAGAAATGTGGATTTTGACGATTTTTCTGTTCCGAATTTTATTTCTGTTAGAAAAAATCTGGTATTATTTTGTACTGGTGAATATTTTACCGTGTAACTTTTGATATATTTCTGAGATGATGTTTTTGCACGTTTTGAGTATTTTCTGAAAGATTTTCACCGGGTATTTTGAATTATGTGGAGTTTTTATAGAATAGCGAATTATCTGGATGTTGAAAAATTTTTCGTTGGTACAATGAAAGTCTGAAATGATATTTTCTGCTATCT
>NW_021521551.1:0-446 GCF_001605985.2 Dendrobium catenatum | reverse complement strand
TCTCCAAAAATGACTCAAAAATATAGTGTCTCGATCAGAAGTAAAAGTACGAGGAATACCATGAATACGAACGATTTCTTTAAAAAAACAAATCAACAATGTAAGAAGCATCAGAAGTTTTCTTACAAGGAATAAAATATGTCATTTTGCTAAATCGATCCACAACCACAAAAACATAGTCAAATTTTTGAGAAGTAACTAGCAA
Source organism: Dendrobium catenatum (assembly GCF_001605985.2). Classification (NCBI taxonomy): domain Eukaryota; kingdom Viridiplantae; phylum Streptophyta; class Magnoliopsida; order Asparagales; family Orchidaceae; genus Dendrobium; species Dendrobium catenatum. The sequence goes on along the minus strand of NW_021521551.1, from coordinate 241 downwards.
ACCCAAAATGAAATCCATGGAAATATCCTCCCAAGGTTTGTTTGGAATAGGCAGACGAGTATACAAACCTGAATTTTGTGCAGTTCCTTTAAAAGCCTGACATATTTTATATTATTTAACCAGCTTAGCAATGTCCTTTCTCATATGAGGCCAAAAATATTTTTCTTCAACCAAAGCAATTATTTTCCCTTGCCCAAAATGTCCTCCCAAACCTCCACTATGCAATTCTCTCACAAATTGT
>NW_021521550.1:0-212 GCF_001605985.2 Dendrobium catenatum | reverse complement strand
GAAATATTTTATTAAATCTTCTACTAAAAAATTATTAAACTTCAATTGGTCCCGCCTCAATTTATAAAAATTTTATCAAACTCCAACCTCTCTCTATATATTTCACATATTTTTAACTCCACCTTTCTCTCTTCACTGTAGGCCCTTCAGTCCCACACTGCCAGGAGTTAAATAATTATGCTATATAAAAACAAATTCATCTCATGTCTTAA
>NW_021521549.1:0-308 GCF_001605985.2 Dendrobium catenatum | reverse complement strand
GATCTCGGTGAGTTTCCCGTTTCTGTGCATGGGGGACTGCCCTTCCCTGTGGGTGAAATTTTGGGGAGTTTGATTGGTCCTCACTCTCGTGAGATTGTGGTAAAGCCTATTGATAATGAGAATAGTGGTGTGATTGCTAATTCTTTGGCTGTTGATGAGGCGCAGATTGAGGAATTTCCTTCTCCTGTTTCTGTAACTGGGGATCAGTCACTACAGGTGAGCGGAGTGGAGTCTTTGGTTACTACTAACCCGTCCGTCATTATACCCCATCTGAATGTGGCTGAGTTGAATATTGATGTGAATGAAGT
>NW_021521548.1:0-207 GCF_001605985.2 Dendrobium catenatum | reverse complement strand
GATTGAACATGAAAGTCACTAACTCCTGCTATTTTTCTTACCTGGGAATTAACAGTATGGGGGCTTTCATACTAAGTTCAGGCACCAAGGGTAATTATTTTATTTTACCTTTCTGTGTTAATTATCATTCTTGAGTTGATTTAATATGATAAATTATTTTTCTTTTGACGAAATTAATTCAGGAAAACGTTTCAGCTTACCAAACTC
>NW_021521547.1:0-1266 GCF_001605985.2 Dendrobium catenatum | reverse complement strand
AAATCCTACACATGGACTTATTTGGACCCGTTAGCACAGCTAGCCTAGGAGGGAAAAACTATGGATTTGCGATTGTAGATGACTTCACTAGATTCATTTGGTTTAGATTCCTAGCACATAAAAATGAGTCATTTGAGGAATTTAAGGTATTCTCCACATGGATTCAATGAAAATTAGGTTGTCAAATCTCAACAATCTATAGCGATCTTGGTGGAGAGTTTCAAAATGATAGATTTGAATCATTTTGCCAAGAGATAGGAATATAACATAATTTCTCAGCCCCTATAACACCTCAACTAAATGGCATAGCAGAAAGGAAGAATATAACCTTGGTAGAAGCCGCTAGGGCAATATTAGCGGAGTACACCCTTCCTAAATACTTTTGGGAAGAAGCAGTCAACACAGCGTGTTATGTTTTAAATAGGATAAACATTAGATCTAAGCTGAATAAAACTCCTTATGAACTCCTTAAGGGTAGGAAACCGAATCTTTCACACTTACATGTCTTTGGGTGCAAGTGCTTTATATTGATTAATGGCAAACTTCCCTTAGGAAAATTCGATCCCAAGTCTGATGAGGGTGTCTTTTTAGGTTATTCATCTGTGGGTAAGGCCTATAGAATCTTTAATAAGAGAACCCTAGTAGTATAAGAGTCCACCTATGTAGTATTTGATGAATCAGATAAGCCCTCGAATATAAAATTGAAGATGATGAAATAGAGGCAATTCAAAGAGTAGAGACTATGACTTTAGGAGAAAGGGTAGAACCTCTAGAAGATTTTCCTAGAGAATGGAGATATTCTTCTAGTCATCCTAAAGATTTAATTTTAGGAGACCCATCAGAAGGTGTAAGAACTAGGCATGGACTTAGGAAAGAGGTTAGTCATTCAGCATTCATCTCTATGATAGAACCTACAATTATAGATCAAGCATCAGGAGATGAATTATGGATTCTAGCAATGCAAGAAGAGCTAAACCAATTCACCGGGAATGATGTTTAGGAGTTAGTCAAGAGACCTAAAGAACAAAGTGTTGTTGGAACAAAATGGGTCTTCAAAAATAAGGTGAATGATTCAGGAACTACAATAAGGAATAAAGCCAGATTAGTAGCAAAGGGATATAACCAAATTGAGGGAATAGACTTTGAAGAAACCTTTGCCCCTATTGCTAGACTAGAAGCCATAAGAGTGCTCTTAGCTTTTGCTTGCTTGAAGAACTTTAAACTATATCAAATGAATGTAAAGAGTGCATTTCTGAACGGGGTAAT
>NW_021521546.1:0-320 GCF_001605985.2 Dendrobium catenatum | reverse complement strand
CAGCAATGTACACATATGTATTCATTCCCAAAAGTCATATATACTACTCAAGACTATAACAAAAGAAACAGAACCTGAAGAATCCTGATCAGCCTCATACTCTTGCTCCTCTATCCTGACCTGAAATCATTTAACCACGTATAATGAGCTTAAAAAGCCCAACATGTCACCAAAACCTACAACTAAATTCAAAGCACAATAAATGAGCAATATGTTTGTTAATAATCAAATCATAACAGTTGTATTCATATAATCATTGAATCAATACAAAAATAGTAAAACCTGTTGAGTCTTGTAATTAGGTTGTTAAACCTAAGTGA
>NW_021521545.1:0-278 GCF_001605985.2 Dendrobium catenatum | reverse complement strand
TACCATAAGCATCACGAATAATCCCACCAGCACCTGCTAACAGGGCTATAAGAGCCATCAGTATTGAGCTTAACATAGGGGGGCTTAGGTTTGATCCATCTAACAAATTTGTCAGCAGAATTAATAAGAATATCAGCAAAAACCAGCCCCAAGTTGTCAGCTAAATAATGGCAGCCTTTGAAATGTTTTTTGGATATAAGTCTGTGAGCATGCATTTGAATAATTTTATGCTTAATATTGGAAATGATGTTATCAGCATTCATTTTAATGCCATTATG
>NW_021521544.1:0-594 GCF_001605985.2 Dendrobium catenatum | reverse complement strand
CAGACCCAGAAGAGTCAGAATCCGATTTGTGCGCCTTGTGTGCCACCGTTTTCTCCTTCTTCTTCTCACATGCATCAAGATTTCTTTGATTCACTCCTTGCTCGTAAGCAATGAGTGAGCCAAGTAAGTTGTCAATCAAATAGGTGTTTAAATCCTTAGATTCAGTTATAGTAGTGAGTTTAGCATCAAACGACGAAGGAAAGCATCTTAAAATCTTGTTCACTTTTTCATAATTTGAAAGTTCTCTTCCTAATGCATGCAATGAAGTAACAATCTGAGTGAATCATGTATACATGTCAGAAATAGATTCAGAGTATTTCATACAAAAAAGTTCATAGTCATGCAAAAGAATATTCAAACGGGATTGTTTAACTTAATTAGTGCCTTCATAAGTGATACACAATTTATCCCAAACTTTTTTTACCAGTTTTGAAGTGGAAACACGCATGTAGTCTTCTGATTTTAAAGCACAGAAAAAGTAGTTCAAACATTTTGCATTCAATCGAGCTAAATCTCTTTCATCGAAAGTCCATTTAGTAAAAACAACTTCCTTTTTAATTTCGTTAATTTCACGAGAAGGTGGAGAATACCCTT
>NW_021521543.1:0-239 GCF_001605985.2 Dendrobium catenatum | reverse complement strand
CTGGTCAATTTGTTATAGTTGTAATTTTAGTAGGGTCAGGTTGGACACTTCCTGGGGAGACAATATGACTCAGGTATTCGATGGAAGATTGACAAAATCGACATTTATTAAGTTTTATAAAAAGATGATGTGTTTGTAAGCATTGAAAAGCCATAGTAAGGTGATCAACATGGAGTTTGAGAGTGGGTTTGTATATCAAGATGTTGTCAAAGAAGATTGTAACAAATTTGTGAAGGAAT
>NW_021521542.1:0-272 GCF_001605985.2 Dendrobium catenatum | reverse complement strand
CTGTGGCCTACTATGATACTTTTGACCTCCATCGCCAAATAACGGCCTTTATGACCCCTATCTCTTGCTAACTACTATCCTTCCGACCTCCCTCGCTTACTATAGTCCTTTTAACCTCCATCACCAGATAACGGTCTTTCTAACACAGATATCCTGTCGACTATGACCCTTCCAACCTCCATCGCCTACTACGGTCCTTCAGACCTCCATCGCCAGATAATGATCTTTATTACCCCTGTTTCCTATTGACTACAGTCCTTCTGACCTCCATC
>NW_021521541.1:0-207 GCF_001605985.2 Dendrobium catenatum | reverse complement strand
AATACGATCAATTTGATATATTATATGTATTTTTAAGATTAAAAAGAATTTTCTATGATTTATATAATTTAAAATAGGTTTAAAACTATTTAAAATAAAAAAACAAAGAAAATTCACGGGATGACACTTGGCAGCGCGGTATTAGGCCCTCGGTCCGTGTTGGCGGTGCGCCAATCACGGGCAATGATTGGCGTCGCCGCCAATCAT
>NW_021521540.1:0-279 GCF_001605985.2 Dendrobium catenatum | reverse complement strand
ATAGTCTCCTTGAGATAGAGTAAGGAGTGACGGATCAGCTTTGCTCAGTTTGAATCCAAGTTGTTGAAAATGTTGTGAACCATTATCTGGATGCTTGCTTGAGACCATAAATGACCTTGTGAAGTAGGCAGACATATTCTAGGTGTTGTTTGTCTTCATATCCTTGTGGTTGTTTCATACAGATTACATCAGTCAATTTCCTATGTAAGAAAGCATTGGTAATGTCTAGTTGATGAATTTTCCAATTTTTGTTTAATGCAATTGTGAGTAGTATACGAA
>NW_021521539.1:0-602 GCF_001605985.2 Dendrobium catenatum | reverse complement strand
ACCTATATGAGTCATCTCTCTAAATATAATTGTTATAGTCTAAAAAAATCATCTTGATCGGGCACGAATCTGGAGGCAAAATCAATTCGGAAACTTCAAAAATTAAATCTGTGATCAATTGAACTCCGATTTTAGCAAACTTATAGTCAACTGAGCGTCTCGGAAAATACGAATCCAACGACACCGAATTTACTCAATCCGAGCCCAAATTAAACCAAATCAAGGACCCGAAGCTATGGTGGAAAGTTCAAACCACAATTTGAGTTACCAAACGGTTTCCAAACATAACGTGCTTATAATTGAATCGAGCGGCTCGACGAGATGAATCCAACAAGCTCAAGATGGCTGAATTCTGACATCATTAAGACCTTCATATTTCTGACAAACGGTCCATGATCAAATGATTCAATAGCGATCGTCCATCCGAACCACTCCACATTTACCACTGATCTCTCACATATTTACTGTAATATCAAAAATCCGCTCCAGGATCGTCCAGGACGATCTGGATCGTCCTGGGACGATCTGTGGAAATTTTGCTCCAGAATTTGCTCAGTTTTGCTCTAGGTGATTTTCTGTACATATCGTCCAGGCCGATTTGG
>NW_021521538.1:0-847 GCF_001605985.2 Dendrobium catenatum | reverse complement strand
CTTAGGATCTTCAGGGATAATATCATCGTTGATAACTCTTTCTCCTTGTCTTTATTGGAGACTCCTTTATTCGGTGGAGGCGGTAGTATCTTGCCGCTTCTTAACTGCACTTGAGCAATCTCTTCCGGTTCAGAGTTATTTAACTGTATATTTTCTTCAGAGTCAGCCATCATTGCGTCTAGGGACTCATCTGTTGATTCAGAATCACCACCCAGGTTTACATGTCCGATCCGAGACGCTATGCTAGGGTCTGATTCGTCTCCCTCTGGAAAATATAAATCCTCCTCCGAACTGTAATCCATTGGCAAAACCATCATACAAGATTCAGATGGTACTTCTTCTGTGTATTCCTCTTTTATCGAGGTACTCGGCGCCACTGAGATAACCTGACATACTTCTTTGGGAAGAGAATTCTCATCATCTTCTTCAGCTTCCTCAATTTTAAGCTCTGTCATAAAATCAGCGAGCTTGATAGGTCGTCTCACAGTCTGATAATATTCATCCAAACTGTTGATAATTCTCTGAGTTGCAGTCATTTTCTCCTTGGGCTTTTTCAACTTGGTCTTTTTCTTGGAGGATTTTACCCTTCCAGACTTTGAAGTGCTACCTTGATTGGAGAGTTGTTTAGAAATAGGAGCTCGTATCATCGGCAGTGCCTTCAAATTTATCATAGGCTCAACAGGAGACTTCCACTTTACACCTGGAACTCCTTCAAGCTGCTTCAACATTTTCAGTCTTCTTGGAGACTGCAGTCTCCCACTGTTCTTCTTGAATTGACTTCTTTTCATTTCTTCTTTCTTCAACCAGGCGTACGGAAGAGGACGTGACCACCCGAGTTGATTCCTTT
>NW_021521537.1:0-231 GCF_001605985.2 Dendrobium catenatum | reverse complement strand
TCACTCTTTTCTTTCTTCCTTCTAGATTTTTTGTGAGCAGATCTGTCAAGGAGATCCAGTCTTTTACTTTACTTGGTGCCTCTGGGGAGTGGATGTAGGTCTGGTTTAAACCGAACCACTATAAATCTTGTGTCTTTTACTTTACTATTTTTTTTTTCGCATTTTTCTTTTGTTTAAAAAACTCTGTGGTTGAAAATTTTTCAATAAAAATTTCATTTCGGTTCAACAAAA
>NW_021521536.1:0-384 GCF_001605985.2 Dendrobium catenatum | reverse complement strand
ATGGCCATATATTTTTTATTATATTAATCTAAATAAAGATGAAATCAACAATCACAACTCGCAAGTATGGGTATCAATATTTGACACGACCCAAAAAAACTATCTTGAATCCAACCAAAAAATTTGGGGTTCGGGTAAACCTGTTAGTGAAAAAGGCTAGGTTCAGGTTGAACAAAATGAACCATTTCAAAAATTAAGTTGGGTTCGGGTTAACCAGAAAACTTAAAAATGACGCATAATGACATAGGAAAACCCGCTAATAGCATTTGCCCATGTTTGCTGCCTGCGTCGAGTGCCCGCCCTACTCGTTGTCTACTTCCTGCATCTACTTCACATAGATGCTCGTGCTGCCTGCATTGAGTTCACAATCACATCTCTTTTTCT
>NW_021521535.1:0-317 GCF_001605985.2 Dendrobium catenatum | reverse complement strand
AGTAGTAATGGCTCTCCTATTTCTTATTATGAGAGTTTTTTCCGGTTGTGGTACTTTGGTTGCGATGCTGGTTTTATCGGTACGATGAGGATGCAGCTTTGTTGCTGTGCCTTGGATGGCCATAGTTGGTTGGCGACCTTGGTGGCTTGTCTTTTGGCTGCTTCTCGGTTTGGATATTTATTTGATCTCCTTGGATGGCCCCATCCTGGCAACCAGGTGTCGGTCTGAGTCAGCAATTTGCCGTTTATTTCTATGTTGTTGTTCTCCTTGTTTTTTCATAGATTGTATTCCGATCCTATGGATGTGACCCTAGTTGG
>NW_021521534.1:0-243 GCF_001605985.2 Dendrobium catenatum | reverse complement strand
TAACTTGGATTGAATTTCTCAAACCCTACTCCTCCCCCCTTGGAACCCGCCGCCACACCTCAGTGATCTCCCGCCGGCTCTCCCACCTCTCGCCTCCCTTCTTCCCACCAAAGCAATGAGTCTCTACTACCATCCTCTAGTTCTCCTCCACCTGAAGAATCCCCTAACCCAAGCATGAATGACGGATCCGGAGTTTGAATGGGGACTGGTCTTCAACGCCGACGGAAGCATCAACGTCCTACG
>NW_021521533.1:0-3093 GCF_001605985.2 Dendrobium catenatum | reverse complement strand
CCAAAGCCTGATGGCAAAAACCTCCTTGGTTCACTTTTCCTCAATGCCTAAAACTGTTGAACGGCCCAGCAGAACGTCTCTGCAAAGAGAACAAACGGTATGAACAGTATAACCTTGAATTGAAAAGGATAAGATTAGCAATAGATAAGAGATAGAGCAGACCCTCACTTAATTACTGAAAAATGTAGAGTCTCAACCTTATCAGTTTAGACACGAAGGCAGCAGGCAACAGTTAATCCATATGTCGGCTTCACGAAGACCAAGCGCTACATTTGGACAAAAGTGTGGAAATTCTTCCTTAGAACATTTTGAGACCCCAAATTTTTTTCTTGTGCCTTAACATTGCGAATTTCTTTATAATATCAATTTCACAGCAATTGGCACCGACGACGGGACTCAACCGCAATTTGTTGTCTACTTAGGGGTTACAAATAAAGCTAATCATGAAATGCGCGAGAGAAAATGGACGCAATTAGGAGGAATCAAAATTGGGCATGGAGACTTATCCCGTACCATAGAATTAGTCGCTTCTGAACGCAATGAACCATATAGACCGATTGAACACTACTTAACTCAGTCATTTGCAGCAATGAGTAATCGAGACTCAACAAAGTCATAGAGAAAGACATTTCCGAAGATTAAAAAAAATCGATCACGAGGCGGAGACCAACGGGGAAAACCCACGATCCTACAAAGGTCGCAGAGGCCAAAAATTTCTCTTCCACACAAAGAGACGCACCGTAGAAGAGAATACAGTTCCCCGGACAATTTCGAAGAATACGTAGCTTTAAAAAATGACTGCCGTCATCAGAAAACCCTGCATCAGAGGATCACACACTGCCACATGAGAAAACAAACTGAGAAACCAAAGAGAGGAGAAACTTACCTCTGGCCACGGCACCGGCCGCCCTGTTAGCCACGCAGAGAGACAGCGAAGGATTATTATTCAAACCGACTTATTATAACTCATTACACTTTTAAGTACAATTTTAATATGATCAGTCTCAATGAGTCGAGTCCAATATCAAATTTCTATCTTAAATGTAATTCTGTCGATTGAATTCGGATTGTAACTCTTTTAATTTTTATAACGTACTTGGATCGGAATTTGGAATAATATATCATGTGAAGGGATGTGAAAATATATTCCTTTGATTGTTGGGTTGCAAGAGTTTTGCCCTAACTAAAGGTTCATGGTGACTCCTGTTGTATATATGCAATTCAGATTACTAATTATATTATTGAAAAAAAAATTTATATAGATAATAATCTTAAAAAATTATTAATATTTCTAAATTTTAAATTAATTTTAGATAAATATAATTAAATAATATTATATAATTACTTTCTATAAATATTGATATGTAATTTTTATTTTTAAAATTTTTTCCTTATTAAGTAAATGCAATAGATTAATATTGGAGAAATTGAGCTAAAATCAATATTTGAGGATTTGAGATTCAATAATAAACTTATTTAATATTGCAAAATAATAACCTATATCTACAATTATATAATATAATATATATAATTATTATATACGTAAATAATATCCCTCAATAGATTTAATGAAACAACTAATTCTTAAGAAGATTTGTTGTTGGCCAATTTTCTTTTATACTTTTCGGCAGTTTATAATATTTTTTTACTTAATAATATTAGAAAACAATACATATCATAATCATTAACGTTTAATAGCTATAATTACATCAGTAACTTTGTTCTGAGTAGCAGTTCCTTAGTTATCTTTTTTTTAAATAACCTTTTATTAAATTTTTCATTAAATTATTTTAAAAAATTAGTAAACAAAAACTTCCTTAAAAAACTAAAAAAGTCTAACGCCTCTATTCGGACGGCTTTATTGACTGCTTTTTATAAAACTTTTATTTACAAAATTTTATTTAATTTTGCACTGAAAGTTGATTTAAGAAGTAGTAGAAAGCCGTTCCATAACGAGCTACGCCTTAACGGTTTTTTTATTGCTTCTTAAAACGGCTTTCTTAGTAAAAAATTAAAATTTTTATGCTAGAAAGTAGTTTTAAGAAAAGTAAGAAAGCCGTTCTACACGAGATTAATTATTCTGTGCGGATGCCGAACGCCGTCCAGAGACAACCAAATGCTCCTCATCACCCCTTGCTCGATACCGCGGCTTGGTACTGTTCAATACTGCGGCTCGATACTGCTAACGTGGAATATTCTAATTGATTTCCTGATATTCTGCATCCGATCTCCGCACAAAATAATTTCGAAGCCTAAATCTCAATTAATAACAAATTCTAAAATAATTTTCTAATATAAGAAAACTTTTTAACTACTTAGCCTTTTTTCCGCAGAGCTAAGCTGTGAAAGCTTAACAAAGGAAAACACATGAGGGAATCGTTTGTGACAGAATTTTGTCGTTATTAATTCAATAGTTTTAAAAGCTTTAGCCATCTCAACCAGGGAAATTATAGCGGATGTGAACGCAATCAATACCTCTCTCTCTCTCTCTTCTTCTTCTTCTCCATCTCTTCTCCTCTATCTCTATATATAGATAGCTTTTCATAAGGCCAAAACAGAATGCTCTGTCGTTTGTCTGAAACTCTGTGAGAGAGAGATTATAGTTTTTGACGAAGTAATTAAGGTGGAATAATCTGATGGAAATTGCGCATTTTATCTTTGGGATTTTCGGTGGGTTCTTCTTCTCTAATTTCTTTTTCTTTTGGTTATTGGATTTTTTTTTTCTTTTTGTTCTGATGTTCATTTCATTTGCAGGAAATGCCACTGCTCTCTTCCTGTTCTTGTCTCCCATGTGAGTATCTGCAAGCCCTTCTCTGCTCTGCAAATCATAAGAATAAAGACTTTGCATTTCTGGTTTTTTTTTTTTTTTCGATTCGTTTATGCGTTGCATCTTTCTTTTCTTTTCTTTTTTTTTTTAATTTAAATTTAAAGCTTTATAGTTTGGAAGAAAAAAATTGGTGTGATTAGCTCTAATCTAAGGTTTCGCTTGCAATTACTTTCTTGATACATTTTAAAACAGATTTTTTATTATTTTTAAAAGAAATTTTTTAGTACAAAAATTTTTTTAAATTAAAAATTTTTATTCTAAAAAAT
>NW_021521532.1:0-235 GCF_001605985.2 Dendrobium catenatum | reverse complement strand
CTATCACATTCCTCCTTTAAAAGAGAAAAAAAAGGAGAAACCTTATTGTTACTAAGATCTTCCCAAAGAAAATCTTCAAGTAGAGCAAAGTTAGCACAATTGTGTGCTAACTTATTACAATTTCTATTAGCAAAGTGAAAAAGAATGTTACCAAATCCATCAAAAAATGAAAGATCTTCAATCTCCTCTTTGTTCAGTAGCCGAGAGTCTTTATTAAAAGATTTTTGTAGAAGTT
>NW_021521531.1:0-663 GCF_001605985.2 Dendrobium catenatum | reverse complement strand
TTGCTGTTTTGGATACCAAGACATATCAAATTGGTATTAGAGCAATTTCTTGCGGCCGATGGCCGGGAAAAGAGTTGAGGCGTTGGAAGAAAGGTTTGAGAGGGAAGTAGGGTAGCTGCGAATGGATATGAGATAGTTAAATGAGCATCTTTCAGCAATTGAAGGAAGGTTTGGAAATCTCGAGGAGATGATAAAACAAATGTTAAAGAATCAAGCTAAGGTGGCTCTGTCGAAAGCACGGGGGAATCATAAAAATGATATGTTGAGAGAAGATCAGAGAGTTGTACTAAGCAAGATTGATGGGGATGAAATGATAAAGAACTTTTCTCGCACCTTGTGGGACCGAGAAAAGCTATTATTCATTATATGAGGAGGAATCAAAGAGAAGTTGTTTAATTGTTTAGGAATGTTTTCTAAATTATGTTTAATTATTTAGGAAGGTTTTCTAAATTATGCTTAATTTGTTTAGGAATGTTTCTTAAATTATGTTTAATTGTTTATGAAGGTTTTCTAAATTATGTTTAATTTGTTTAGGAAGGTTTCCTGAATTATGTTTAATTTATTTATGACGGTTTTCTAAATTATGTTTAATTGTTTAGGATGGTTTCCTAAATTATGTTTAATTGTTTAGGAATGTTTCCTAAATTATATTTAAATTGTTTA
>NW_021521530.1:0-341 GCF_001605985.2 Dendrobium catenatum | reverse complement strand
GAATCATGAAGAAATCCTGGAAGAGTAATGGAAAACTCACTCTGGTGAGAGGAATGAGCAGAGCGATCCACAGCTTGAAGCTCGCGTGCAGGGAGACAGGGCAGTAGAGCCGCCTCCAGAGCGGCCACGCACGCCATCATCTCTTCCCGCTGCTTATTTTGTAGCGACAGCGGTGTGGTCGGAAGCGACCGCGGCAGCGACGGCGACTCCTGCTGCGCCTCCATCGGTATCGGTTCCACGAGATTAAGGGGATGTTTGGATGCAGGATTTAATAGGATTTATGGTTATAATATTAATTATTTGGTTAATTAATATTTTAAATTATATTAAGTAAGTTAAAT
>NW_021521529.1:0-310 GCF_001605985.2 Dendrobium catenatum | reverse complement strand
CCGAGCCCAAATGAGTCCGAATCAAGGGCTCAAAGTGATGTAGGAACATCTTAGCTCTTATTGTGCTTAGGGAGTAGTTTACCTCCTTGCTCTAGATAGTTCTACTTCCACTTTAAATAGTAGCTAATGTAAGGTTTTGAAGGAGGGAATGAAATATTATACCATTTGAAGCCTTAGAGCTTTTGTTTCTTCTTCTTCCATGGATTGGGATCCCAAAATCCTTCTTGCAGGTCGAGTCTTCCGACGATCCACTACATCACAAAGCACTGTTGGTAGGTTCAAACCGCAATTTGAGTTACCAAACGGTCTC
>NW_021521528.1:0-243 GCF_001605985.2 Dendrobium catenatum | reverse complement strand
ATTCAAAATTCTTTTAAACTCAAATTTCTGATAAAATTTTCCTCCCATACTTTCTACCCACACTCCAGCTGGTAGCTTCTGGTCAAGCTTAATTCGGATGCAGACCCTTGTGAATTTCCTTCTTCCCCAACTGAACATGTTGCCATCCAACATTAAAGGTTTGCCGACTGCAGCTGCTATCCTTGCTATATTGTTTTTATCCCAGAATTGTAATGGTAACTGCGGCATTCACATCCAAATAGG
>NW_021521527.1:0-358 GCF_001605985.2 Dendrobium catenatum | reverse complement strand
TTCTCTCCTCCTTCCTCTCTCTCCTTTTCCCTATTTAAAAATGTGTATGCATATAAAGTTCTCATGTTTTATAACAGAAGATATGAGATGGGTAGATTTGTGTTGGTATACTCATAACAGAAGATATGTGTTGGTAGTTTCTAAGAAATTAATTGGTTTGTTATATATGATACAATTTTTGTAGTACATGTCGAAAAAGCTAGAACAATTATATGCACAAAGATGTTGTCCTTTAATTTTACGAGTTAAATAATTAGGAAAAATGTTTGAGATTGAGCATGGCCTATGTATTTATGATTAGTTGATTGTTGTGATTTCATTTTAAATAAGATAATTAACAAGATTTTGTAGAAGGATC
>NW_021521526.1:0-273 GCF_001605985.2 Dendrobium catenatum | reverse complement strand
CCTTATAGCTCCCAATTGTGCTCATAGCACCAGAACATAACAGATATATAGAATTTCAGAACTTCACTGAACTTCCCCTTATAGCTCCCTTGTGCTTACAACACCTTCCCCTTATAGCTCCCAAAAGCATACAAAATCATAACATGTCATTTCAGTGCAAATCCGGACAAATTCAGAAATCGTACGAAAATCCGGCAGCATAACGGCAGTATAAGGAATTTACACAAAATTGATAGAATCAGAATTTTACCAAATTACCATAGAACATTCACA
>NW_021521525.1:0-220 GCF_001605985.2 Dendrobium catenatum | reverse complement strand
AACCACCGGGTCGTAGCCCCCGGTGACTGTGAGTATTCTAAAACTTAGAAAACCTTTAGAGGCCCCTTGATGTGGTGTGCGCGAACCCTTCCCTTTTAGGTCTTTGTAGTAACTTCAATTTTATTAGGTTTACTTTTTATTTTATTTTAGATCCTTTAATCCCTCCTAAGGGTTAATAATAACAAAATTTTTATCTCATATAACAGTAGTGACACTTAAG
>NW_021521524.1:0-203 GCF_001605985.2 Dendrobium catenatum | reverse complement strand
AACTCTAAAAGCTATCTTTTTAATTGGTGGAAAGCTAAGTATTCTTCATTTTGGAATACTGGCATTAAAAAGGCCGGAAATTTCTGGAAATTCCTTTGTGGGGTGGCTGCTAATTTGCCGGATTCAATTCATTTTAGCCTCAATGGTAATTCCTCTCTTACCTTCATTTGGGAACCCTGGTGTTTTGGTTCCTCTATAGCTGA
>NW_021521523.1:0-228 GCF_001605985.2 Dendrobium catenatum | reverse complement strand
TTACTGAGACTCATAGCTCACCAGTATTTTTCTTACTAGCTGTTGTTACAGGAAAGGGAAAAGAGAAGATCCTAGCAGATTAAATTGACAAGTATTCCATAAGTTATGTTATGTTAGTTTTTATCCTTATTTAATGTTTAAACTTGAGGTAGGTAATATAACCAATAATGTATTACTTTGAAGTTTTGTAGTGGATATGTAAGTATCTTAAGTTAAAAATTTATAGTT
>NW_021521522.1:0-526 GCF_001605985.2 Dendrobium catenatum | reverse complement strand
AGCAGGATTCACTTAAGATTCAACAAACGGCTCGAGAAATTATGGAAAAGGTTAGAAAGACAGAATCTAGTCCCAAGCCTCCCCATTCAACACCAGTGATCCCTCCTTGCCTACCAGAGGCATCTCCAGCAGCACCTACAGCTCCCCCTGTTCCTCCAAATTTGCCTCAGAAGGATATTAAGCAACTGATTGAGGACCAGGTAAGGGAGGCCTTAGCCTTTTAGCAAGGAATCGCATCTATCCCAAAGGGTAGACCCTACCCCGAATAATATGATTAAGTTCCCTACCCAAAAGGCTTTGTGCCACGAACTTTTAAAATTTTCACTGGAATAGAAAACCCGAGACAACATCTGGCCCACTTCAGAGCAAGTTGTTGCAATGCGGGAGGGTCGGATGCTCTACTATTTTGACAATTTGTAAGTAGTCTATCCGGCATTGCTTTTGAGTGGAACGTCGATCTGCCCAATTGTTCAGTAAGAACCTTTAGCAATCTAGAAAACCTTTTCCTTAAAAGATTTTATGGAGC
>NW_021521521.1:0-250 GCF_001605985.2 Dendrobium catenatum | reverse complement strand
AAAGCTTACGAGGTGTTTCGGGTAGAGGTAATAGTCCCTGACCGAAATTTTGGATTGGCACGGTTGAACCATTTGCTATTTAGACACTGTCTGCCCCGGTGTATGAATGTGAATACTGAATGTTGGAGATGTCCGGTGTGAGATGAGCGGAGGCGCCTGTGTCCAAGATCCATTCAGAATTTGTGTTGGTCGGTTGTGCTTGGAAATCTTGCAGGGATCTTGAAACAGTTGGGGCGAATTTGAAGTTACA
>NW_021521520.1:0-615 GCF_001605985.2 Dendrobium catenatum | reverse complement strand
ATGTTACAAAGCATCAGGAGCCACAATAAATACAATAAATTCAAGAAAGGAAAAAGGGGTATAAACTGACTCAGACCTAGTCTACCCAATCTTGAGCTGATTCCAAATTGCAGTCCAATCGTGTAAACCTGAAATGTTAGTAGAAAGCAGACATTGAGGAAAAGAATTTTTGCTATCATCAAAATTATAAGCCACAGATCCGCAACAATCTCCTCCTTTTTGATGATGGAAAACATTTCAATTTGAATTTAAAAAAAAAAGCAATTTCTCCTAATCTCCCCCTCACTAGAATAAACCCTTTTAAAAATAGGGGAGATAAACATATTTTTTTTGTTTTTAATTTTTTGAAAACAAGATACAAACACGATAACAGTACAAAAATTCAACAATACATTCTCCACCTTTGACATTATCAAAAAGAGATGAGGCACAAACAAAAACAAAAGGACCAAAAACCAAAAAAATTATCTGATCTAGTGAAAAACAAATATTCTTAAAATGAGAAAGTTACCTCTTGGTTTTAATCAAAAACTTAATAGAATTGGATTGACAACGCATAGCCCAGAAAAGATTAGAATTTCATAATTTGATAATCCAAACTCAAGTTCTTTTAAA
>NW_021521519.1:0-275 GCF_001605985.2 Dendrobium catenatum | reverse complement strand
TGATTAAGAAATTTGATAAACTTGAGACTCATGTTGAATCATAGATTTGATCAAATTGATGCTCAACTTATGCAGCAACAACAGGACATTGGTAGCATCAGAAATGAAGTACATGAAATCAATACCAATGTTATATTGATGGCCTCCTACTTCAACCTTTTTAGTGGCATTCCTCCTCCTCCTCTAGAAGAATAGAGAATGAGAGATGATTTTGTGTTTATTGTACTTGTGTTTAGATTTAAATGTTTTGTTATGTTAGTGTTTATTTTAGTATT
>NW_021521518.1:0-203 GCF_001605985.2 Dendrobium catenatum | reverse complement strand
AGGTTGTCCCGAATAGTGCCGGGTCAGTTTTGGGTTCGACCCGAACCCAACCCGTGACCCGAAATTGATACCCCTACTTGTTTATATAAGATTTTCTTATGTTCAATTATTTATATAATCAAATTAAAATTTATTTTAGGGATTATCATATATATAAATGAATAATTTTGAATATTAATATATTTATTTATTTATGTTCTTAA
>NW_021521517.1:0-208 GCF_001605985.2 Dendrobium catenatum | reverse complement strand
ACAAATTTAAACACTAACTTATTTCGAATAATATCATGTTAAATAATAAAATAAGCCCAAATAAATTACACCCTTATTTTATTTAGGAATGCATTACAAGCGGAACGGAAAATACTTCTACGCTGTAGATGCGCACAAGCTTAATGACAAAATGTCCCTGACCAATCTCTCAAAGTCCAACCTGGAATCCCCACCTTCCCCAACGCTC
>NW_021521516.1:0-635 GCF_001605985.2 Dendrobium catenatum | reverse complement strand
ATGAGACTTGGATATAGTCCTTTGGAGACCAATTTTATTCCACCATAAGATTAATGTAAGCTTTGAATCAATGTTGACTAGATCGTCCACCTTAGAGATGATCTATAAGAAAGGTTCATGGCAACAGATTAATCTTGAAGATACCACAAGATGCTTCCTTTCATTTGGGCGGTTCTTTAAGAAGTATCATGCTTAATGAGGATCAAATTAAACATCAAATTTACCCCTTCAAATTCAAAGAAATCAAATCAAATTCAGAATCATCAATCAATTATTTTAAGTTCTCTTTTCCTTAAGGTTAGGTCATTCCTTCCCTTAGGATTAGACCCGCTAGTGGTGGAGTACGCCCTTCGTGGCACCATCCTAATTCACACTCGCTAGTGGTGGAGTACGCCCTCCGTGGCACCACCCTGGCATTTGACTTGGGGATTAGTGGTGGAGTACGCCCTTCGTGGCACCATCCTAATTCACACTCGCTAGTGGTGGAGTACGCCCTCCGTGGCACCACCCTGGCATTTGACTTGGGGATTAGTGGTGGAATACGCCCTTCGTGGCACCATCCTGATTCACATTTGCTAGTGGTGGAGTACGCCATTCATGGCACCATCCTAGTTTGCCAGTTTCGATCCTCTGTG
>NW_021521515.1:0-316 GCF_001605985.2 Dendrobium catenatum | reverse complement strand
CGTTCAACCAGGTTCCACTTGTATTTCAGTATCAATAATCAATTCAAGAATCAATTCAATAGTCAATCGATAATCAATGCAATAATCAATATTTAAGCAATCTAAAACAATCATATCAATAGTCATGCACATATCAATTCAATCTGTCAATTTCGGGAAAATCAGAAATCATACGAAAATCGGGCAGAGTAACGGCAGCCGGTCAAATTTACACAAAAATCCTGCAAAAAAGCACAATTTCCAAATTCTTCCAAATTACAGTAGAATATCTATGACATTAATACAAGACTATTATTCTATAGAAACCAAATCAAAT
>NW_021521514.1:0-312 GCF_001605985.2 Dendrobium catenatum | reverse complement strand
AGGTAGCTTCATGTGTCAACTTCAGGTGTTGGTTGTCCGTTTTGATCGATCAAGTTTGATTTGATTGCGATGGGTTCTCTCTTAGGCAAATTCGACGCTCTGATCACAACGGTGAAGTCTATTTGGCGATCGGGGTCATTTGACCCTTTAAGTGGCCCGCCGACTCAACGCGCGTGTCATTTAATTTGCAAGTTTTATTTCTTTTCGCGTGTTTTGACATGTAGGGATTGGCAATTAAATGGGCTTGAGCTCGATCTCAGTATGACTCGACTCGTAAGCTCCTTATGCCACTCAATTAACTTAAAATATATT
>NW_021521513.1:0-539 GCF_001605985.2 Dendrobium catenatum | reverse complement strand
TGACTCTTATAAATAATTGCGTACAATTTGAATGATTTTTTATTAATTCTTTTATAATCATATATATTATACAATTTGTCTTATTTCGATTCTGAATAAATTATTTTCGCCTTCTCTCATATAAGATCAGATGCTTATTAGTGAGTTAATCAATAGCCAGCTCCATCAATTATAGATTAACACAGTACATAACAATGGAAATATGAAGCAAATAAGTACAGAAGTAGGTTTTTTGCAAGTTAGAGAACTTT
This sequence comes from Dendrobium catenatum, assembly GCF_001605985.2. Lineage (NCBI taxonomy): Eukaryota > Viridiplantae > Streptophyta > Magnoliopsida > Asparagales > Orchidaceae > Dendrobium > Dendrobium catenatum. The sequence continues at coordinate 288 of NW_021521513.1, read as the reverse complement.
TTAGGCCAGAATAAAACATTCTTATAACATAAGGGCGATAGGCAAAGCCAACAATGGAGGTAAATCACCTGCTTAATCTTCACAAGAAAGTGGACCAGGCCAGTTCACCTTAATTTGTCCCTTAAGATCCCAAATAATTGTCATCAGGAAAGCACAGCATCACATGCCAGAGGCAAAATGTAGTGCTTCTTAGCTTGGCCGAAACAAAACTCATAAAGATGATTTAACTTAGTATCCCCATCATAGAAAAGAAAGGGGTGAGGATATTTGAGAAGAAAATGCATATCG
>NW_021521512.1:0-214 GCF_001605985.2 Dendrobium catenatum | reverse complement strand
GTCTGGATTTGCGTTTGCGGCAAATTTTGGGTGCTTTTCGCTTTTGGGACAGCTGCTGTGGGTAAAGTAACTTGGATGGCTTTTTATTAATTTTTGAATCAATTTTTTTTAGTATAAAAATAAAAATAAAAATTATATTAAAAAATTGCTTCAAAAAATAATTAAAAACCCCTAAAAACAAAATTTAAGTTGTGAAAGTTATTTTTTGAAGTTG
>NW_021521511.1:0-213 GCF_001605985.2 Dendrobium catenatum | reverse complement strand
GGGCACTCAGGTACGTTGAATGAAAGTAAGTTTCCCTATATTGATCATTATCATAGTGATGCTTTTACTGATACTGAAGAATTGGATATAATGGCTAAATATTTTGCTAGGGATGATAATGATACTAGTTTTACCAAGGGCCATAGTAAGGGTGGTAGGAAACCTAAATATATTGTTCTTCAGTCCCAGTGCAATACCTGCTCGAATACTTCC
>NW_021521510.1:0-239 GCF_001605985.2 Dendrobium catenatum | reverse complement strand
TGTTATCAATAGGTTATGTTAAGTATTAAGAGATTAATCGTAGTCTCTACGGCCTCCTTTTTCAAAAAAAATTATTACGTGCGTATCCCATATGGCGTCCGGAGAACAACCAGAACGCCTAACATAACTTTTTTTGTTTGGTCTCATAATCTAATTTGAAATAATTATTCTTTTATCTTTTAATTTATATAACTAGAGTTATCTAACTTCATCTATTAATCTAAATGACAATATAAATA
>NW_021521509.1:0-294 GCF_001605985.2 Dendrobium catenatum | reverse complement strand
GTCTTACAACCTGATCCTTATAAATCAGGCTGCCCAAGAAACTTTGTTTGAATTTAATTGTGTGTTTGTTGTTTTGACACCGACGTTTCATTTTGAGGGGTTTGACACTTGTTTGATGCTTTAGTTGTTTTGTGCTAGTAGTCTTTTCCTTACTACAGCAGTTCAGTACTCTTCATGTTTTCAGCACTGTTGCTCTACTAGTTTTTCGTACTTGGCATTTCTTGCTTTTCAACACTTCATTCTAAATGTCGTAGCTTATATTTCTCAGCATTCATTCAATTTATTTATGTGGTA
>NW_021521508.1:0-1086 GCF_001605985.2 Dendrobium catenatum | reverse complement strand
GGTTTGGATTTTTCATTTTTCGCATAAAGAAGCATCTTAGCAGTCCGATCCTCATTCCTCCGCTAAGATGGCGCTTTTTTCTGAACCGGCCGGTTTTTCGAAACCAGGACCGGTTCGCCGGTTTGGCGGTCGAACCGCCGGTTCGAGCGGTCCAACTCCGATTTTTGCATTTCCCGATTCTGATTTGAACCGTAACCGGCCGACCGACCGGTTCGCAGTTCAACCGGTTGAACCGGCCGGTCTGGTCCGGTTATGAAAACGTTGATTTTAATTCTAAATTATCTAAAATTAATCAACTATATTTAATATATCATTAAAAAAATTATATTGATCGGGCATGAATCTCGAGGAAAAATCAAGTTGGAAACTTCAAAAATTATTAGAAACTATTTGAACTCTGATTTCAACAAACTTACAGTCAACCTGAACGCCTCGAAAATACAAACCCAACGACACTAAATTCGACTCAATCCAAGCCTAAATGAGTCTCAAATCAAAGACATGAAGCTCATTTGTAAGGATCAATTTATAATGTGGATTACCAAACAATTTCCAAACGTGACATTCTAATAGTCGAATCGAGCGGGTCAACGAGATAAATCCAACAAGCTTAAGATCACCAAATTATAATATCATTAAGTCATTCAAATGCCCAATAAATGGTCCACGATCAAGGGATTCAACATCGACCGTCCATTTAAACCACTCCTAATTTACCCTTGATGTTTTTCCTATTTAATGGCCATGCCACTAAAAAAAAAACCTATAAATAGACTCCTCATTTCTCATAAAGAAGGGAGGGAGCCTAAGCAAGAAAAGAAGGAAGAGTTCTCTTGCCACCCGATTCCTCCTCAATCAACTCCCTGCCACCGACTGGTGCCAGACTTCCTCCTTTCGTCCGATTTCTACCCGACAGTGGACATCCACCTGTCATTGGACTTCTACCCCACGCTGGACATCCATTTGTTGCAGGATTCCTACACGACACCGGATTTCTACCTGACATCGGACTACTACCTGTAGTTGGATTTTCGTCAGGCTTTTACACAATGCCGAACTTTCGCCCGTAGCTGGACTATTTTCCGT
>NW_021521507.1:0-2969 GCF_001605985.2 Dendrobium catenatum | reverse complement strand
TAGGCAATATTTCTTATTAGTGAAATTTTGCATTAATATTTTCTTATTAACAGGAAAGAATCTTTCATGTGAATTGAATTTAGCAATTTTATTGGTTTGTGATGCAATATTTCTTTTATAAAAATATATTTAGAAAGACTTGGACCAAAAGTTTCAATTATTAAGAGAATTATAGCTGAATTGTTGTTCCTAAAACATAGTACTCATTTTCATCTACAATTATGTGGGATTTATGAGTGAAAGTTTTTTGAAAATTTACATAATGAAACCATCGTTAAGAAAACGATTTTGCCAATATGAAATAGGTTATATTATTAATTAAAAATAATAAATAATATTCAAATCTTGTATCATTTAGGTTTAATTCATTTGGGATATCTTTTTTTTTCAGATTTCTAATTTCTAAAACAAAAAGCAATAAGAAAGCTATTCCAAACGAAGCCTTGAAGATATTTTGCATAAATTTCAGTCGAAAGTTGAATCCATTCTCTCTAAACAACTTAAACCCATGTTGACCCTTCCCGTAACAAAAAAAAAAAGATCACATCTTACCTACTCTGCCATCGCACGTCGTCACCGTTCCCCGCACGTCGCTCGGCACGATCTCGCGTCATTTCTCCCCACGATCGCTGGCACGACTCATTCGAGTCGTTAAAACCCCAAAAGCAACGAGGCCGAAGGCCTCTGACGCAATTTCTCTTCCGATCCTCCCTCCCTCTGTACTGTTCGGCTTCACTCGATCGACGACTTTCCCTTACTGTTGGGATCGAAAGTTACGACAGTTTGATCGGAAGCAACTCGGGAACTCGCTCGGCTGTGAAGATAACTTTCTCCCTTCCGGTTGCTTCTTCGACTCCTTCTCTGCCATTCGACTTTGGTTCCCCAACAAACTTCCTCCGACGGCTTTCCTCCCTGTCCGATCGGAGGTTACGACATTTTGATCGGGCGCAAGAAAGGGAGCTCGCTCGGCAGTGAAGGTAACTTTCTCCCAAATCCCGTAATCCGCCGAGCCGAGAGATTGGGGAGGGAGGGTTTTCTTTTTTGTGTGTGTTATTATTACTATTATATTTAATTATAATTATTTTAATTAATTCCAATTAATACATTATTTATTTTAATTAATTATAAAAATAATTATTATTTAAAATGATTATTAAAATTAATTATGATTTATTAAAATTAATATAATATTCATTAATTATAATTAATTGCAAATTAATTTTATAATTTAATGATTTTTAAAATTGAATTTTTTAATAAAATTTAATAATTATCTTAATTAGTTAATAATTAATTATAAATAATTAAATAAAATATTTGTTAATAATTTTAATTAATTATTATTAAATTATATTAATAAAGAAGCATGCGATTCTTCTGTTACTGCGGCCTCGGTCACGAGCTTCTACCGTCGATCCGCCAGCCGGACCAAGGTGTATAATTCTGGAACCTAGGCTTTCTTTCTATACCTCGTCCTGCGTTGCTCGAGTCGGTGGCTGCCTATTACACGCTTTTCTTAGCACTGGTGGAAGGGGCAACCGGCGCGACCACCTACGAAAGGTAGGCGAGCAGGAACCCATTGGTTCCAAAATCCTTCTTCGAAAAAGTTTTGTAAACGGGGCCAAACCGGCAAAAACCAAAAAAACCTATTACACGAGTTTTCTTAGCGTGGTGGTACGGCACCGGTACGATGCTACTGACGAGGTCGGGATTACCCATAAGTTACCGCTTGCGGGGAAACAACGCTTTTTCTCTTGCAAACAGGTACGATGAAGACTCATACCGCTTTTCTTAGCGTGGTGGGGACAAAGACTTTACCACCGGTCGCGATGTCCTCGAAAGAGGGCACTACCATACACGCTTTTCTTAGCGCTGGTGGGAAAGGCCCAGTTTCCTGGACATTTTCCCCTAAACGGGTGGAGGACGCCGGGAGGCTGCCGAAATTTCGGTTGTGAAATACTACTGCACTCGGACTGTTTTGAAAAACTCAAAAAAGAATCAAAAAATTTTGGACCAAATGGAGAAAGAGCAGGTTAACTCTTTGAACATTGAACTGAGGACATGTGGACCAAATATGAACAAAACTCCAAAATGCACTCCTAAACGTCAAAATCAAATGAAATAAAATCAATTGGAAACAGATTCAAAACCAACTTGAACCTATATTTGAATTCAAAAGACTACAGGGGGACTTGAAACAAGACTAGAACATCAAAACAAAGCTTTGATTGGACTTGGATCCGAAATCTGAATAAAACACGCCTTGAACAAGCACTTGAAACTCGTACGCCTTGGAATCAAACATATCACAAGGGAGCTCAAAGTTTGAAAATCTAGGAAGGAACTCAAGCTACAGGACATTGGGCTTCAATGTTAGATGAAATACCTTGATCCTTGTAAAACAAATATGACCCCTTGTAAAAAGATTGCACAACGGGGGAACATTTTTTGCAAACACCCAGAACTTCTTGTAAGGGAAAATTGCAATATCCTCTGTAATCAAAGGTTGCATTCTTCATTAACCTGCCAAGATCACACGAGATGATTCCAGGAAATGCATGAGTGAATCTCTAACACACTGTATGGAACTTCCACATACTAACTTACAACGCCTGTGATTGAGACGGAATTGGCGATACGGGGGACCAATGATGGAGACTGCCCCTACAAACTAAGCTACAATCAACAAACCGAGATGAGGTTGAAGGGTGGATATGATGCAAGGAAACAAGGGCTTCTCTAACAAAAGTTCAAGGACTCGTAGTGTGTTTGTAACGGGGTCCCCTCTTGCAAAATGGAGTACTTGTGGGATAATACAGTGTGTTGCAAGTACAAATGAATCACTGTGAGCACAAGTACAAATATCTCCTTACGGCGGATCCCTAACCCAAAAGCCTGTGATTGAGAATGAAATACTGGCAGTCCCCTTAGCTAGAATTCCCAAATAAGACCATAAGACTTGGATCAGT
>NW_021521506.1:0-305 GCF_001605985.2 Dendrobium catenatum | reverse complement strand
TCTCCCTAATTAATGCATACAATTCAAAATTAACCTAGAAGGACCTAATTGCCCTTGCTCCCACATCTTTTGGCTCCAAGAAACCAATTCAAAAACAAGTGGACCCCACTCAAAACACTCCTCAAAATCCCGCCGGCTCCCCTCTATTTTTCGCCTGCTTCCGTCGCGTGTAGACAACCCGAGCCGGCACAATGGCTTGGGCCGGCTGGACCGATCCAAAGAGGACCGGTCTAACATTACCGCCCTACCAAAGAATCACCTTGTCCTCAAGGTGGAAAGCAAGAAACTGCTCTGCAATCCTCTCC
>NW_021521505.1:0-281 GCF_001605985.2 Dendrobium catenatum | reverse complement strand
TAGCATGTGCATTTGTGCTCATTCTTACACTTCCAAAGGAAATATTTTCTTTGAAATGAATAATAATGAATATTTATTTTATTGATGCATAATTTTTAATTATAATTAAAACCTCATGCAATACTTAATTGAATAGAATCACATACAACACTTCATGGAAATGAATGAAGAAAAAGTACTAATAAAATTAACTTCAAATATTTTGGATACTCTTGGAGGACATGACCCTTTGTTAGGCATGCCTTTTGCTCCAACTACTTTTGTTATGACCCGATATGTAG
>NW_021521504.1:0-236 GCF_001605985.2 Dendrobium catenatum | reverse complement strand
CCCCATCTAAGAAGGATAGATAATTCTTGGTAAAATAAAAAGTAAGATAATTCATGAAAATATTAGAAATCAATTTATTAAAAAAGGTATTGAGACTGATAGATCTAAAGTCAATCAAAGTACTGACAAAGTTATTTTTGAGAATAAGCATAATATAAGTAGAAGTAAAAAAACATAGGGACAAAATTACCAGCAAAGAAATCCAAAATAATAGAAAAAAGATCATTATTGATAAT
>NW_021521503.1:0-271 GCF_001605985.2 Dendrobium catenatum | reverse complement strand
TCTTCCACCACTACCCAGTGCGGTAGAGAACTGTCGTCCTTTTACACTCTTCCCAGTGTTGGCAGAGAACCCTTCATCCTTTCACACTCTCCCGGTGTAGGCAGAGAACCCATCATCCTTTCACACTCTCCTAGTGTGGGCAGAGAACCCTTTAATTGTTCACGCTCTCCAAGTGTCAGTAGAGAACAAGATCTCCTTGACAGATCTTCTTCACAAGAAATCAAGAAAGAAGAGAGAAAAGAGTGAAGTAATTAAAAATCAAAAGTAGAGA
>NW_021521502.1:0-241 GCF_001605985.2 Dendrobium catenatum | reverse complement strand
TATATTCTAGTAAATTTTAAAATTTTTATAATATAATTTATCTTCTTATAATAATAACTCAAACAAACAAAACTAAAAATTGCTAGTCTAAAGCTCAGTTCAATATATTGGGTGTAGTTTTCTTAAAATCTATAAATTTTGCCATATAAGAAAAAAAATATTGGCTCCACCACTATCGAGAGTGCTTCCTCTTCCTGAGAATTAATCTAGTAAGACCTAGAAAATGATGGAGAGAGCAGAC
>NW_021521501.1:0-418 GCF_001605985.2 Dendrobium catenatum | reverse complement strand
CTGCATCTAATTTCTTTGCATGAGTATGATCTTAGCCAGATTCGGTTGTCTTGAAGGATTAACTTCTTTTGAACATTTAAGCAACCATGTAGCATGTAATTGGTCTGTTCCTGATAGCACTGAATATTAAAAATTGATAAATTTCGGTAATTTTTTATATCCATTGAAAAAGAAAATAGATGTAAAATGTTCCATATTTTGTGTAGGAAAAAACTGGAGGGAAGATTATATATGGTAGAGGAGGAGTTGTCTACTTGTATCGTGGCCGTAACTACAACTACAGGACCCGACCTAAATACCCATTAATGCTTTGGAAGCCCATGACTCCAGTGTACCCTAGATTGGTTCAGCGTGTTCCCGACGGATTAACATTGGAAGAGGCAACCGAGATGCGTAAGAAAGGACGCCAATTGCCTCC
>NW_021521500.1:0-222 GCF_001605985.2 Dendrobium catenatum | reverse complement strand
CATCATACAAATTGCAAATCACTTTTGAGAATAAAGATGTGATGAATGTAGTTTGTTTGTGAGAAGCGCAAGATTTTAGATGCATGGCTTGATTACAAGGCCTTAATATGATGACTTTAAACCATCATAATGGCTTTATAGTATTGAGCATAACTTACTCTTTAGTGGCAATTGAGTGGATAAATATAAGGCATGTCATGAACATAAATAATATACTTCAAC
>NW_021521499.1:0-448 GCF_001605985.2 Dendrobium catenatum | reverse complement strand
AGAGTAATTGAATCAATTTGTTAGGAATGATGTTTGGAAGCTTGTAGAAAGACCTAAGGAACAAAGTGTAGTTGAAACAAAGTGGGTATTTAAGAACAAGGCAAATGATTCATGAGTGGTGGTTAAGAATAAGGCAAGATTGGTGGCTAAGGGGTATAACCAAATTGAAGGGATTGACTTTGAGGATACCTTTGCCCCTGTAGCTAGATTGGAAGCCATTAGAGTGATATTAGCCTTTGTCTGCTATAAAGGATTTAAGCTTTTTCAAATGAATTTCAAGAGTGCCTTTTTAAATGAGAAAATAAAAGAAGATGTGTTTGTATAACAACCCCAAGGTTTTGAGACTTCCCAATTTCCAAATCATGTGTTTAAATTAAAAAAAGCCTTGTATGGTTTAAAACAGGCACCAAAAGCTTGGTATGAAAGGCTTAGCACATTCTTACTAGAG
>NW_021521498.1:0-401 GCF_001605985.2 Dendrobium catenatum | reverse complement strand
GGCAAATGGATTCGCGGGGTTTCTTGATTCCAAAACCTTGTCTGAAAATCTTGATCCGAACCACGATCCTCAATCTTGGCTGGTCACTGATCAAAATTTGGCAACGGCGATGTGCTCCACAATATCTCCGGCGGTTCTTCCATATGTGATTCATCTCAAATCAACCCATGAAATTTTGACAACTCTTCACACTCGGTTTCAAGCTTCTAATCGCTCCAAGGTGATTCAATTGAAACACGAGCTTCACAATATCTCAATGCAAACGATGTCCATGACTCAGTATCTTACCGAGATCAAGAAAATTGTGGATCAAATTGCCTCAGCCGGCTCGTCGGTCGATCCCGAAGATGTTATAATATACATCCTGAATGGACTTCCTCCGGCATACCAGTCCTTCACAA
>NW_021521497.1:0-205 GCF_001605985.2 Dendrobium catenatum | reverse complement strand
TATAAATAGTGACTCTCCTTTTGCACCCACAGCAAGGTGGAGATGCCTTTACAACACACTATTTTCACCACTATCCGGTGCGGCAGAGAACCGTCGTCCTTTTACATAATCCTAGTGTTGGCATAGAACCGTCCATCCTTTCACACTCTCCTACTGTGGGCAGAGAAACGTCATCCTTTTACACAATCCTAGTGTTGGCAGAGAA
>NW_021521496.1:0-344 GCF_001605985.2 Dendrobium catenatum | reverse complement strand
ATAATATCCCCATCTATTTCACCATCACTCTGAACATGAAATTCTTCTTTAAATTTAATAATTTAATAAGGGTTTTCAAGGTTCTATTCATTTGATGATGGGATACTTTATTTGTTTTGATGAAGTTCTTGATGCATTTTGATGAATCATAACATTGGTTAGGATGTGATGGAACAAATTACAAACTTATGTATTGAAATTGAAGGTCATAATATCCATCTTTATTATAAGTATAATAGTTGATGGGGACATCAGATTTCGACACGTGTACCATCGCCGGCGACGCAGATCGACGGCTACAATCCAGAGTCTCTATTTCTGATTTATTTACATTTTATGTCATG
>NW_021521495.1:0-215 GCF_001605985.2 Dendrobium catenatum | reverse complement strand
AGCTTCCCGAAAGGTCTAATGTCCACCTGACCAAAATGGCAACAGTGGAACAAAAGAAAGAAGTCCAACATTCACCTGACCAGATCGCAACAGTGAATGAGGATGGCTCAATGTCTGCCTGACCTTATTCGAAACGGCGAAACAAAGAGTCAGAAGAAAATTCAACAACCCCCAAACAGAAAATAAAACAGGGGGAATGAAGAGGTGGTGAAGTA
>NW_021521494.1:0-203 GCF_001605985.2 Dendrobium catenatum | reverse complement strand
AAAAATTTTTTTTTCTCTAAGTCCTATTCGTCCAGGACGAATTTTAATATCGTCCCGGACGATGGGTTCGCTGTAAAATTTCGTCCAGACGAATTTTACCATCGTACGAGGCGACCAGTCCTCTGGAAAAATTTCGTCCAGACGAAAATAATTATTGTACCGGACAAACAGCTCTCTGGAAAATTTTTGTCCAGACGAAACCA
>NW_021521493.1:0-285 GCF_001605985.2 Dendrobium catenatum | reverse complement strand
TAATGCTACAGTTATGATTGCTAATCCCTTGAAAAGCGAATTGCTGATTGTTATCTAGACAAGAGGAGAGGGCATCCATGACAATACAGAAAATAAGATGGGACAGAGGACAACCCTGCCTCAGTCCCGAAGTAGAGTTGAAATAACCTTTCAAAGCCCCATTAAGAGAGATAGAGAAAAAGACCTTAGAAATACACCCTCTTATCCACTTAATAAATGTATCAGGAAAACCTTTTTGAAGAAGTCTTTTAAGGAGGAAAGAGCGGGAAACAGAGTCGAAAGCTT
>NW_021521492.1:0-1115 GCF_001605985.2 Dendrobium catenatum | reverse complement strand
TGAGCCGTCTTTAAGCAAATCAGCCTGGATGATCCTTGTATTGGCCACGACAATAGGCTAAAATAAAAAAGAGTTAGCCGCCAGATCTATTTAGGTATTATTTATTTTTTGAGATCAGCTAGGACGATCCATTACATCAGCCTGAACGATGCAACTCAATTATGCCTAAATTAATATAGTAATTATAGAAAGAAATTAAGACTAATTGATACGATCACATCGGTCTGGCTGATCGCAAGATTGGCCAGGACAATGTCTTGGATGATTGACATTGGCAAGCTTCTATTCAGGGTGATGTTCAAGATGATTTTACATGATTTGTACTGATTTTCCAAGACAATATTTTATCATCCTTGATGATAGGAATAAATTTCTTCTGATTGCCTCAGATCATCTAGGCTGATTGGGCTTAATTTGTTCTGATCGGCCAGGATGATAAAGTTGGCAAGTTGCATTAATGAGCTCATTTTGAGATCTTCTATTTAAGCTTTGACAAGGCACTTTAAAGTGTCTTTGGCAGCCATTGTAGCTTCATTCTTTTGGAGGGAACTTGAAGAGAGAGCTTGAAAGGGAGAAAGAGGAAAGGGTGGAGTTTGAGAGAGGGAGAAGATCCTTGGAGGGGGTTTCAAGGGAGTGTGGAGGGGGTTCCACATTGTTGGTCCAGCGATCATGCACCTTAGTACCATCGAATTCAAGGCTTGTCTTGAGGGAAGTTCTGGGAAGAAGAAGTTCTATTTGGTGTCAAAGGACCCGGCTACTTCACCGCACCGGGGAAGATGGAAGTGATTTTGTAAGGGCTTCTCTGCCAAACTGTGAGGGTTAGAGGAGAGACACTGAGTTTAGTACAATACTCAGAGGGTGCCTCCGAGGAGTGGACATAGGTCAAGGTTTGATCAAACCACTATAAATCAAGTGTGTTATTTCCTTTATTATTTTCGTATTTAATTTTCGTATTGTGTTTTCTTTGTGGTGAACTTTGTTTTGTTATTTTTGATTGAAAGATATTTTAAAAAACTAATTCACCTCTCTCTTAATTAGCCTTGGGCTAGTTCATAATGGCCTAACATCCCTAACAAAATTTCAAGTGGTATCAGAGCACTTTCAAGTGGTATCAG
>NW_021521491.1:0-233 GCF_001605985.2 Dendrobium catenatum | reverse complement strand
TAATACAATCAACAAAACAAAGTCATAATTGACTTAAAGCCGTCCCAAATGAAGTCTTAAAGTTACTGCAGAAAGCAGCTTTCTAGTATAAAAATTTCTTTAAACGGTAAGAAAAATATTAGTCAATCATTAACTGTAGTTACAGTCTAAAAATAAAAAACAGTAAAAAAGCTGTCCCACATAAAAGGAGTTTGTATTTTTTCTAAGAACTTATCTATACCACTAAACTTTAA
>NW_021521490.1:0-1567 GCF_001605985.2 Dendrobium catenatum | reverse complement strand
ATGTCAATTCATATTAGCTTTTATACATGTATATATGAAATTTTGACACTTGCTTTTCTCTTCATCTTTATCTGTGAAGTACATTTGGAGCAATAGGCGAATGAGCCTACATAAGCAAATCAGTCGCCCCCATTCATTCTGGTGGGGGTACTTTGGGCGAAACCACCGGGTCGTAGCCCCCGGTGATGTAAGTTTCCTAAAACTTAGAAAGCCCTTTAGGAGCCCTCATGGTTGCAGACTTCCCAACTTTAAGATCCTGTAGAAACTTCAATTATTTGATTATTTTCTTGTTTTATTTTATTTATAGATCCCTAAACCCATTGATACACGTATGAATGTCCAAAGAGTTAAAAATGAACTTCCTTTCATCCTCTATAACACTAGTGACTTCTAAGAACAAAAATTAAGGACCAAGTCTTATATAACATAGACTTAGCATGTATGCTTCATAGGATAGAGATACTGAACATAAAAAAATTTAACAGCATGTTATCCTAGGTTTAATGTGCCATAACTTACTAATAATCAACCAGCAAATCAATCATAATCCAATTCAAAATATATTAAAACACTTAATTCCTAATTAAATCATAATTAACATATGTAATCATTAAAATGCAAACTTGAACATACACTTGAACTAAATCTAACAAACCCATTAATCAATCTCTAACAAACTTAAAATTTAAAAGACGTGGACTAAATTAGGAGAGCAAACCTAAACTAAAACTTGCTAAAATAAAAGACTTCTAAAACTCAAATTTTTATCAAACCCTCTTATAATTAATTAAACACCTAATTTAAAACACCTTTAATGTTGAATCAAGTGAATTAAAACCTAACTAAGTGAACAACATAAGAGAACTTATCAAGAGGTTTAATCATAACTCAAAATATATTAACTCACCTAAGTCTTAATCAAACCTTAAGCTAGTCTTTTAAAATCAATCAGCAAATCCCTTAATTGATAATAAATTACTCAACCCACATTTCTCTTTAATTTACAACCAACTAAATTAACTTAACAAAATTGGTTATCATTGGGTAACCCATGCCTACGAGGCTATTAAGTTAGCCATAAGGAGGGTGAAATAAACCTCACGGCCTCGGTGAGCAACAACGATGGTAATCAATTAAACACTAAAAAATAAAATCCTTAAAATCAATCTTAAGACATTAATACTTAAATTTGAACTAAATTTTTTTTTTGGCCTTTAACAAATCAAATTACAAATAACATTAACTAAATCATCATATATATGATATATTTAAAATCACACAGCCTACTACACACATCTAGACTTGTTTGTTAGGTCACAACTTCTAATTCTAGGTTAGACTGATGTTTTCTTTCTTCTTGTCTCTGTGATATGGCATTTTGCATGTGAAATGTGTGTTGTTTGTTTTGTTACTGGTGTTAGCTTTCTGTGATAATTTATGTGATTAATATTTTATTTTTGTGCTGTTGTGAGCAATAAACTATCCATAGGCTAAGAACGATTTTGATACTTATGATATTTTTTACAGGTGGTCATGCTCATACAGCGCTAAAAGGGGCTAAAAATTA
>NW_021521489.1:0-238 GCF_001605985.2 Dendrobium catenatum | reverse complement strand
TAGAAGTGAAGTTGATGCTTTAATTGGTAATAATTGGGACTTTTATTGTGTCCCATCTTCTGGACTTTCGGGCGGCATTCTAATTCTTTGTAATACAAATTCAGTGAAATTTTCTATTGAGGAGAGCTCTACTCAAATGGTGAAAGGTGAAATCAACATGTTCAACAACTTAAGATGAAAGGTGTTCACGATGTATGGTATCATTGAGGTGAGCAAAAGAAGAGAACTTTGGAATATG
>NW_021521488.1:0-227 GCF_001605985.2 Dendrobium catenatum | reverse complement strand
ATACAAAAACTCTCTTCCACCACTACCTGGTGCAGCAGAGAACCGTCATCCTTTTACACCTCTAAGTGAAAGTAGAGTACCTCTCGCTGTTCACACTCTCCAAGTGTAGGCAGAGAACCCTCCCACTGTTCACACTCTCCAAGTGTAGGCAGAGAACCCTTTGTCCTTTCACACTTATCCAAGTGTCGGCAGAGAACCCTTTATCCTTTCACACTTCTCAAGTGTAG
>NW_021521487.1:0-1432 GCF_001605985.2 Dendrobium catenatum | reverse complement strand
CTTAGAAAATAATTTTTTAGAAAACTGGGCTTCCCCAGGTCTGGCACCTCGTCTTCATAGGTCAGACTATCCGGACTCTACCCGCAAGCGGGGAAGGGTCTAAAACAAGGAGAGAGTAGTGCAGAAATATGCATGCGACCCGAGGTCGATCCCCGACTAATTCTCTAAATTCGTTATCTTTCTATGTTATTTAGACTCACTAAAATTTTAAACTTTTAAGATTACGAGTATAAAAATTTTCACACCCTTACGAGTCTTACGTATACAGGCGAAAATAAAATCGGTATACAAACGCCAAAAAAACTAAGAAAAGTAGGCAACCCTAAAAGCAATCATCTCAACACATCAAATATAAATGAATTAATTAATAAATGTCCATAGGCAAAGTTTCCTTGCTTATTACAAACCAGAATTTTGCAGAAAGTAAAGTGGTCGGGCACCACTGACAACAACCCGGATTCTAAACCTAATAGAGACGCAAGTGGTTTTGAATGGGATACTAATTGTTTTCAAGTCTTCAATCTTATTCTCCTTCGGGTTCATCTCCTTCAGGCTTCTTGAATTCTTAGTAGTAGGCTACCCAAATGAATAAGAGGACACTTTCCTTGAGGGGAAGACCACCCTTTCCTCTTTGAGTAGGAAAGAAATGATCCAAATTTGGATCTCCAAATAGAAAAGGGCTACTCCCCTATGGGGTGTCTTTTTTTCTTTGGAGTCCAAGCTTTGGACCTATGTATCCCAATTCAAAACTCTACTTTCACAACACTTGACACTTATACAAATTACATTTATATCAAATCAAAATTTTAGACTCTTCTACAAGGTTATCCTAAGTAGTTAATAAATCAAGATATATTTATTCTCAAATAGTTATATATGTGACGAAAAGAAATTAAAACACACTGGCCACGTTCTTTTTATTTGGGGGTTTTAGCAGCTGAAGCACATGTGCAAGCATTTATAATAATTAATTTTTTTATTAACTTAGCCCCCCCTTTTTATTGCCCTGCATGAGCGTGGCCACCTACAGAAAGCTATGTGAATATCCAGATCGTTCCTATCCTAAGGGTAATCTAGTCGCCAAACACATCAATCATCCACAGAGTGCAGAAAAGTAAGCAGACACAGCAAAGCAATTTCATCCACAACAGCAGTAAAGTAAACACCGGCCTAACCTAGATCTAGAGTTAGTTGTCCTAGAAAATCATCTAAAGTGTGTATAAAAGGTCGTGTGACTGGGGTAGGTCCTAAAGTGGGTGATTAGTTAAAGTTGTATAAAAGTTTGAGTTTGTTATGGCTTAAAAGGGGGATTTAAGTTAATGTTTAGATATTAATATATTAAGAATTTTGATTAAGTAAATTTTAAGAGTTAATTGATTACTACCTTTGTTTCATACCGAGGCCGTGAAATTTATTTCACCTTCCTTGGGGC
>NW_021521486.1:0-275 GCF_001605985.2 Dendrobium catenatum | reverse complement strand
CTACATGAAATATTAAAGTTTTAGATATTAGCTAGATATGTAAATAATATGATATAAAGTGATATGTATTTAAATACTCCTAATTTATATCTTGTAGAAAAAGAGGAACTATTATTAGGTTCGGACACCTGACGTAGCTCTACACCGAACACCAATAACTTGTCGCCACGTGCTCTTACTCTTTACCGCGTAGCCCGACAACCCGACCCGGACCGAAACCCGATATTGCTATATTCGAGTATTGTTAGGTATTGCTTGACAATAACGAGAAATAC
>NW_021521485.1:0-307 GCF_001605985.2 Dendrobium catenatum | reverse complement strand
AAGGTATTCTATATTTTTGGCAATCGGTCAGGACGATTTTGGATCGGCCTATACGATATTCACAATTATGCCTTAATTAATCAGACAAATCAAGGAAATAATTAAAGTTGATTGATACGATCACATCGTCCTGGACGAACACAGGATCAGCCAGGATGATCTATTTAAAAACCTTAGTTACTTCTGGATGATAAATATCGGCCAGCACAAATTCAGGGCGATGTGATGGACGATTGGGATCGGACAGCTTGAATTCAGGGCGATGCTCTGGATGATTTTACTCTGATTTGAACTGATCGGCCTGGAC
>NW_021521484.1:0-318 GCF_001605985.2 Dendrobium catenatum | reverse complement strand
TAAGCAACATCCCTATTGAAGGATAAGTTACTTATATAAGCTGAATTCATTCACAAATTCAAAATATTATAATATTAGGGGTGTCAATATTTGACACGACACGAAAATCCGACCCAGACCGGCCCGGAAAATTCAAGTTGGACCCTACCCGATTTCAAAACGGGTCGGATTCGGGCTCACGGATTCAACCCGTTTGAAAAACGGGTCGGATCGGGTTGACCTGGTGGCATATCAAATTACTCTTTCGAAAAATAACGTCTTATTATTAGTATTACAATGACTAGGGGTGTCAATTTTGGGTCACGGGTCGGGTTCGTG
>NW_021521483.1:0-426 GCF_001605985.2 Dendrobium catenatum | reverse complement strand
TAAGGCTAGATTAATTGCTAAGGGGTATAATCAGATTAAAGAAATTGATTTTGAGGAGACTTTTGCCCCTGTAGCTAGACTTGAAGAAATTAGGGTTTTATTAGCCTTTGCTTATTTTACGGATTTCAAATTGTTTCAAATGGATATGAAAAGTGACTTTTTAAATGGAGTAATTGAAGAGGATGTTTTTGTAAAACAACCTTCAGATTTTGAAAATTCTAAATACCCAAATCATATTTTCAAATTGAAAAAGGAATTATATGGATTAAAGCAAACACCTAGGACTTGGTATGAGAGGTTAAGCACCTTCCTACTTGAAAGATCTTTTAAAAAAGGAAGTGTGGATACAACTCTCTTTTTAAAAAAATTTGGAAAGGATATACTCATTATTAAAATTTATATGGATGATATCATTTTTGGATCTTC
>NW_021521482.1:0-227 GCF_001605985.2 Dendrobium catenatum | reverse complement strand
AAAATGATTTAAAACTAGATTAAATCATTCTTAATTACCTGGCGGCGGGAGACACGTGGCGTTCGCTGGTTGGCGGGACCAAAACGCGGCCAATGATTGGCATTCAATGCATGGCAGCGGCTGGGGTCCACGCGCAAGCCACTTAAGCAGCTCAGCAAACTGTATCGGCCGTCGGATCCGCGCGGGGCTCATCTTACTGTAGAGATCAATTCCACGGTTTGATCTCA
>NW_021521481.1:0-553 GCF_001605985.2 Dendrobium catenatum | reverse complement strand
GCATTAAGATTGCAGCTAGGGCTTGTGGAGGCATCGGCTAGGGCAAGTGGAAGAAAGAGTCTAGGGTAGAGGGAGGAAGAGGCGGTCAACTTAAGTAAATGGTTAGAGATTGGAGATTGCAGAAGGCTTCATGAGTGGGAGTAAGGAATAAGCAAGAGTTCAAAAGCAACTCTCCTTCGGCCTTTTAACAATGCCAATGGGCTTGGCTCGAGTTAAAGATCGTGTGAAGGTATGTAGCGTCGACCGAGTGTTGGATGTTGAAGATGGATATGTTGGATTCATGGGGAGAATGACGTGCAAACGATCTCTACGGATATCCACGAAGGCACAACAAATTTTTATTTTTTTTTCGTATGTAGGTTAACAATAAATACTAAATCATTAGGTGATGTGTCCCAAAAAAATGAAATTGAATCTATTATTAGCTATGATGCACGGATATGGACACGGCGACACGGACACGACACGACACGGACACGACACGAAACAGACACGGGACACAGTTTTTTTTTTAAATATAGGACACGGGTACGACACGGACACGACAATATAT
>NW_021521480.1:0-246 GCF_001605985.2 Dendrobium catenatum | reverse complement strand
AAAACTTAAGTTACCACAGGACGATAAATATCGGCCAGCTCGTATCCAGGGCTATTCTCATGACGATTTTCCCATAATTTGAACTGATCGGCCAGGACGATCGTGAGCTCGGCCTGGATGATCCAGCCAAGTTTTAATCGTCCAGTCTTACATCCAGGGCGATGCTCTGGCCGATCTTCTGAGTTTTATACTGATCGGCCAGGCTAATATCCATATCGGCCTGGACGATAAAGTCGTCAACTTGCA
>NW_021521479.1:0-208 GCF_001605985.2 Dendrobium catenatum | reverse complement strand
TACAAGCAGTCCTCACGGTTAGAGAGTTTTTGAAGAGCTAGATGTTGGAGTGTAAAGGGCTTATCATAGAAAGTGATAGTATGAATATCATCAAATTCATTCAGAATTCTTTGAAGGATAATAAGGAGAATGTGGGTAAGTGGCCACATAAAGATTTATGTTTTTTTACAAGATTTTAATAAGGTTGTCTTTCTCCATGCTTTTAGAG
>NW_021521478.1:0-237 GCF_001605985.2 Dendrobium catenatum | reverse complement strand
GGGGAATGCTGCCGAAATCCCAAGAAAATGCTAAATTATTGTGATCGTCAAATTGGAGAAACTCGAAGATCAATTTCGGGGTCGATTCACTCCCCCAAAGCCATCGCCGTCGATTTGATCTGCCCAAGCAGCCCTGAAAGGGCAAGTTCCCTCCCCAACCTTCCATCGTGTGGAGGGGATGCTAGGAGGCTACCAAAATTTTGTCAGGAGGCTACTGAGCCTACAATTTTAGAGTGC
>NW_021521477.1:0-1211 GCF_001605985.2 Dendrobium catenatum | reverse complement strand
TGTTAAACATCATGTTGAAGGTGACAACAATACAAAAAATTTTCATGCTTTGGTTAAGAGGAAACTCAATATTAATTGCATTCATAAAATTCAGCGGGTTGATGGCTCTATTTCTGAAAATGGCACTGAAATTGCTATCTTAGTTGTTCAACATTTTCAGAATCACCTTAATAAAAATTTTTATCCTTCCACTATTAATAATCCTACTATTATTCAATCTACTATTTCTCATGAGGATAATGTTTTCTTGTCTAAGCCCCCTTCGTTGGAGGAAGTTAAAGATATTATTTTTGGTATGAATTCAGAGTCCGTGGCTAGGCCTGATGGTTTCACCTCCAAGTTTTTCCAGTAAAATTGGCATATCATTAGTAATGATCTTTTTTTTGTTGTTCTAAACTTTT
Organism: Dendrobium catenatum; assembly: GCF_001605985.2. Classification (NCBI taxonomy): domain Eukaryota; kingdom Viridiplantae; phylum Streptophyta; class Magnoliopsida; order Asparagales; family Orchidaceae; genus Dendrobium; species Dendrobium catenatum. Next base: position 810 of record NW_021521477.1, on the reverse strand, counting down.
TTGATGGTAATGTTATACCTAAATTTTTTGCTGCTACTTCTATTATGCTTATTCCTAAGAAAAATTCTGGCATTACTTGGAATGATTTTAGACCTATTAGTCTTGATCTCTAAAATTTTGATGAATCGTTTATCCATTTTTTAGCCTAAGCTGATTTCTTCTTTTCAAATGGGTTTTGTCAAAGGTCGTACCATTGCTGATAACATTCTTTTGGCACAAGAATTTTCTCATGATTTGGATGACAAAGTGAGAGGTGGTAATTTGATTTTGAAACTTGATATTGCTAAGGCTTATGATAATATCGCTTGGAATTTCCTTTATGATATTATGAAGTTATTTGGTTTTGATTTTAAGTTTATCAATCTCATTAAGCTTTGTATTGAAAGTCCTTATTTTTCTATCATTGTTAATGGTAAGTCTAATGGTTTCTTTAAGGCTTCTCATGGTCTGAGACAGGGTGATCCCATTTCTTCGGCCCTTTTTATTATTGCAGCTGACTACTTTTCTAGAGGTCTGGCTATTCTCTTTGAAAAGTCTCCTATCCTTTATTTTAAAACTTTAGGTGATTTTCATATATCCCATTTATGCTTTACGGATGATTTTATTATTTTTACTAATGCCTCGTTAAATAGGATTAATAAATTGTTAAGCTTTTTTCAACAATTTGAATTGGAGAGTTGCCTGGCTCTTAATAACCATAAATGTGGCTTTATTACTGCGAAGAAAGTTCCCTTGAACCGCATTGTGGCTATTAAGAATTCAACTAGTTTCATTCATGTTTGTTTACCTTTAAAGTACTTTGGTGTGCCT
>NW_021521476.1:0-312 GCF_001605985.2 Dendrobium catenatum | reverse complement strand
AGATCTCGTAATAACAAATCATATGCATTTAAACTCTTCAAAAATTTTCCTTGGCTCTCATTTTTCAATCATTAACTAAAATCGCTACTTGAATTATCTTAGGTGTCAAGATTTATGTCTTTCATTATATTTTCTTTCTCCTTTAAATAAACTTTCTTTCCTATGATGAGGGTTTATCAAAATATTGTACCAAATTTGTAAGAACCTCCTTAACTTTCTTATAGTCTTTCCCAGCCTCCTCAAGTTCAAGAAAACTAAATACCAGCTAGAGAGAGAAAGAAAAAGAGTGAAAGAAGAATTTTTGTCTAACTT
>NW_021521475.1:0-259 GCF_001605985.2 Dendrobium catenatum | reverse complement strand
AGAGTTAAGAGGGTTACCTGAAATGGTTTTAATGGAAACTTTCTCTGGATCAACCAAGTATTACCTAGGTATTATGATGCTACCTTGGGTGTAGTTCCTCTCAAGCCAATCTTTGAACACAACACAATCTTCAAGAGGGTGACTAAGCATCCGATGGTATGTATAATTTTTGGATCATCTTTCTTACTTTCATCTTCAGGCCTCCTGGCCTCTGGCAGCTAGAAATCTGGTTTCTTTAATAGACACTTGAAAATCCTCT
>NW_021521474.1:0-546 GCF_001605985.2 Dendrobium catenatum | reverse complement strand
ACTGGAGTCGGGAGCCCCTCTTTACGCGTTAGTAGCCCGGGAAGTAAGTGTAGATCAAGAAGAACCAATCCCTGAAGTGGTAAAACCTCTTTTGGAAACTTTTTCCGATGTCTTCCCTGAGGATCTGCCCTACCAGCTGCCACCCCTAAGGGACATCCAACAGGCTATTGACTTAGTCCCTGGGGCATCTTTACCTAACCTGCCTCATTACTGAATGAACCCTGCTGAGCATGCAGAGCTCAAGAAACAAGTGGACGAACTTTTACAACACGGGTTCATTAAGGAAAGTCTTAGCCCGTGTACTGTCCCAGCCCTTCTTACCCCTACGAAGGATGGGTCGTGGAGAATGTGCGTTGATAGCCGTGCTATCAACAAGATCACGGTCAAGTATCGTTTCCCAATCCCTCGCCTTGATGACATGCTAGACATGATGATAGGGGCCACACTTTTCTTGAAGATTGACCTCAAAAGTGGCTACCATCAAATTAGGATCCGCCTGGGGGATGAATGGAAGACCGCGTTCAAAACTAAAGATGGGTTGTACGA
>NW_021521473.1:0-369 GCF_001605985.2 Dendrobium catenatum | reverse complement strand
GTGGGATCACTTAGGAACTTCTCTAGTTGTCGATCCCGAATTTGAATGTCTAAACTATCCACCCATCATTCATACAGACCGAACAACATGGATTTTACACGAATAGATGGTTTTAGCTGGATTCCTTTGTCAGGAAAGGAATAAGACCAGGATTGCATTAGTTAGGTCATAGATGTTAGTGTTGTGTATACAACACTACATATTTTATAGATTTAGGGTCTAAAGGTGAGTGGTACGGGTGTACCACTATACACCTTATTGGTGGGTAAGTTCTCCATTCTTTCGGAGGCTATAAATTCTACCCATATGCATCACTTAGATGACACCACCTCCCTCTTTCTCTCATGCTTGCTTGAGATGCGTTACCTC
>NW_021521472.1:0-409 GCF_001605985.2 Dendrobium catenatum | reverse complement strand
ATTTAATTGGAGGAGTTATTAGTTGCTAGATTTGAAATTTTAAATTAGGAAACGAGGTTTAAGTCAAATCCTATTTTAAATTCAGATTTATATGATTTAAGGGGCTTTCCTAAAATAGGTTTTCTTATTGAGGAAATAAAGTTAAAATTCAAATTCAATTGAATACGAGTTTAAATAGTTTCCAAAATTAAAGGAAGCTAATTTAGGGAAGGATTTGAATGCTAGATTTTGAATTTTGGAGCCAAGGGGAGGGATGATGGGCGGTGGCTAGGGTTAGGGATGGAGGAAGGGAGGGGACTTAGGGTCAGCTAGGGTTTGGAGATGGAGGGAGTTTCGGCAAAGGGGAAAAGGAGAGATGGGACCGGCGGCTTGTAGGGTGGAGGGAGAAGGTGGCCGGCTGAGGGTTTGG
>NW_021521471.1:0-517 GCF_001605985.2 Dendrobium catenatum | reverse complement strand
TGGCTCTTTGAGCATCTTTTAATTTTTAATACACTTTGTGATTTTTTTTTAATTTGACGTCATTGCACATCTTTTGGTTTGACATCATTGGCCACTTTTTTTTATTTTCAAAAAATATGCTTTCTTTCTTATATTTTCAAAATTAAAGTAAACTCAAATTATTAACAACACGAACAACTTGATTAAGAAAATTTAAAGGTGGATTCAACAATCTTGTAAAAGATTCTTATGCGATATAAAAAATATAGGGAGATGAAAATTATCAGTTTTAAAATCCAATTTAAAATATGATGAAGATTTTGAATCAAAAGTAAAATGACCTATTTAAGAAAAGAGAAAGAGAAACAAAATCATGAGTTCCCTTCCTCTGACTATTTTTAGTGAAACATATCATAACTTTCAAGAAAAATCGGGAGGTAGATTTTTCATTTTTTAAAAAATTTATCGTGTGTGTTGATCAGAGAGAAACCCAAAAAACATTTAACAGAAAAAGAAAAGAAAGAAAAAGATAAAAAAA
>NW_021521470.1:0-342 GCF_001605985.2 Dendrobium catenatum | reverse complement strand
GGTCAAACCGTGAACCTCTCATTCTTCCGGTTCGTTGTCCGGTCCGATTTTCACAACGTTGATTATTTGAGTCCTTTTTTTTATTGAAAAATAAGACTTGTTAACATAAAATTATTAAAGTTTTTAAATAAAATGAAATAGCGTAAGCTGAATGATATATGATATCTCAAAATTCTGTGACGTATGATTGATACCTTTCGATCTGCATTTCAATACAGATCTTATAAAGAATAATGAGTTTATTTTACAGTGCTTTCCTAAGTTGGTTGAGACGTCAATGTTAATTGATAATAAATAATAAATTTTCTCCTACAAATCTCCTTAGAAGTGGAGGAGAGCTGT
>NW_021521469.1:0-635 GCF_001605985.2 Dendrobium catenatum | reverse complement strand
AGGCGGAGTCGCCGGGTCCTTTGACACCAATGAGATCCTCTTCTTTAGTGAACTTACCTCGAGACAAGCCTTGAATCTGATGGTACTAATGTGCGAGTTCGCTGGAGCAACAGTGTGGAATCTCCTCCACACTCCCTTAAGTTCCCCCCCTCACAGGATCCTCTCCCTCTCAAACTCCACCCTTTCCTCTCTCCCTTTCAAGCTCTCTCTAAAAATTTCCCCCACAAGAACCAAGCTACAATGGCTGCTAGAGACACTTACAAAGTGCCCTTCCATAGCTTAAATAGAAGCTCTCAAAACAAGCTCATTAATACAAGTTACCGCCATTATCATCCAGGACGATAGGCATATCGTCCTGGTCAATTAATTCAAATATGAGGAAAATCATCCTGAATATCGCCTTAAAAAGAAACTGGACGATGTCTAATCGTCCCGGACGATCTTGCGATCGGCCCGGACGAAAATCCCAATTAACTGCTTTCCAAAACTGCCTGAGAAATTTTGGAAAAATTGTCCTGGATTGTCCTTGACGATATTTTATAGTCCGGGCCGATCCTCTGGACGATGTTCAAAAATAGGTTATTTCTTAGTAGAACTAGCGGCAGATTCTTGCTGAATTGAGCCGATCGTCCTGG
>NW_021521468.1:0-1224 GCF_001605985.2 Dendrobium catenatum | reverse complement strand
GTCGCTTCTTTAGCTCCTTCGTGGCTGTTCGACTTTGATCCTTTGACGACTTTCCCTTTCCTGTCGGATCGTAAGCTACAACATTTTGATCGGAAGAAACAACGGGAGCTCGCTGACTCTGAAGGTAACTTTCTCACTTTAGAGGCACTGCCTCGATGCGCCTCGACGCCTCCGTGGAAAAAGGTGTAAGCCTCGCCAGAGCGTTCGAGGCTTAAGCCTCAGTTAGCCTGACCTCCGCCTCGATTCGAGGCGCGCCTCGAGGCGTCCGACTCGAACGCCTTTTTAATCGATGTTTATACCCTCACTTGAGGGAGTAGTCCTATATAATACCTAGGGGTTTGTTTGTTTTTTTTGTTTTTCTTCATTGTATGTTGGCTATTTAAAGCCTCATTATTTGAGGTTAATGGATGATTTCAAAGAAAAAAATTTCTGCACTTTGCTCTTAAGAGATATGGGAGTTCTTAAGAGAGTGGAAGTCCCTACGTGAGGGAAACAAAATAGCCTCCAGCCGCAAGAAGTGTCCGGGCTCGTGGTTTGAAGTCCCTAGGTGAGGACAAAGATTACCCATCAGCTACAGGAAGCGTCCGGGCTCGTGGTTTATCTTCTTTTCTAATTCCCCTTCTTCTTTCTTCTAGCCGCCGCCCGTAAATTCCTCTTCCTCCCTTGATCGAGACCCACCCATGCAACCATCTGCCCTCATCCCAAATCGTCGACCACCTTGTCCCAAACCCTTAACCAACCTCCCTCCCCTCTCCAACCCTAGCCGCCACCCCCCTTTGCATTTCATACATTGGCCGGACCCTCCACCCAATGCCAAGACCGAACATCAACGAACCGTCGACCCCAAGCCCATTCCCAAAGCTGCCGACCAACATCCTCTCCCTTTGGCTCCAAATTCAAAATTCAGCGTTCAAACCCTTTACTAAAATAAATCCCTTTAATTTTGGAAACTATATAAATTCATATTCAATTGAATTTGAATTTGAATTTTATTTTGTAAGGGAGGAAACCTATATTAGGAAAGTCCCTCAAATCATGTTTATTTGAATTCAAATGGTAGATGATTTAAATATACTTTCCTAATTTAAATTTCCTAAATTGGCTATTCATTACCTTCTATATTGGGTGAATCTTAACTCAGGGAAGTTCTTAATTTCATATTACAATCTATGTGAATTTTAAATTCTTTCCTAAAATAAGGTAAGTTATTTAAGGAAGCCCCCT
>NW_021521467.1:0-211 GCF_001605985.2 Dendrobium catenatum | reverse complement strand
CTCACCCCATCCGCCTGACAAAGATAACCAAAACTCCTCAGGAACCGATCACCATACAATCTGGAATTCACACAAAACGAGCAATAAAAGCAGCTGGAAGGCGAGATGAACAGGCCGAACAGAACCATGAAAATAAGCTTCAATAAATACCAACTAGACAGCCAAGAACCCAAGGTATTAAGGAACCCCATAAACCAATACCCAAGCTCCA
>NW_021521466.1:0-222 GCF_001605985.2 Dendrobium catenatum | reverse complement strand
AAAGAAATTAAATTGGAGGTAGAAATTCAATTTTTTTAAATCTTGTAGATGATATTTATATTTTACATCTGATAGAACATTAATGCTTGATGAAGAACTAAAATTTTGAATTCTCAAAATCAGGTGTTAAAAATACTAAAGGATAAATAGGTCTTTTGATATTTAAGATTTAGAAAGGGAAGCCACTTTTTTTCTTTTCTTTTCTTTTCCTTCTTCACTTTT
>NW_021521465.1:0-275 GCF_001605985.2 Dendrobium catenatum | reverse complement strand
AAGTGTGTGCTAAAGGCTATATGGCTGGGGTAGATCCTAAATTGGGTAGTTAGTTAAAGTTGTTTAATGTTTAGGTTAAAAGGGGAGAATTTAGTTAGATTTCAGATATTAATGTATTATGGTTTATTTTAGAAAACATTTTAAATATTATTTAATCAAATGAATTTAATTAGTTAGATATCAAAGAATCGATGACTTTTAATTAATTTGATTAGTTTCTAATTTTAAGGATTAAATTATTTTAGATTTTCCACCAACTGGTTAGTGGTGTTGTT
>NW_021521464.1:0-228 GCF_001605985.2 Dendrobium catenatum | reverse complement strand
TACAAAGTTTCTTCAAATTTCCTTAATATGCAAGTATTTTATGAAGTTCGTTCCTATTATTATACCGTGCCATTTTAGTAAATGTGGTATAGAGTTTGAAAGAGTGGATTGATCTTTTTTGTGTTCTTTTTTGTGAACAAAGTTTCTTCTTATTTCCCTAATGTAGCGGACAGTTCAAAATTTCTTTTTAATTTTATTATCATTATTCTCTTTATGGGAGCTATATTG
>NW_021521463.1:0-200 GCF_001605985.2 Dendrobium catenatum | reverse complement strand
GAATACAGCTCGAACAAACATGAATAAGCTGATAATAAACTACCACAAGCATGAACAAGCACAAGCTTGACTCCGCTCGCTTCGTTTATAGCCCTACTAACCTACTAGTTGAGTCGGGTGCAGTGTCACCCATAGATAATAAATTTGAATTCAAATTAATATAAATGATTATATATTTATGTGTTACATTCATAATAAAA
>NW_021521462.1:0-286 GCF_001605985.2 Dendrobium catenatum | reverse complement strand
CCTCGTTTGATTTCATTGAATAGATAGTATTGATTAGACTGCATTGATTTAATTTGATAGCGATTGATTTGACGGATTTATTGATTTCCTACTGTGTACGGATTTCTTCGAGATTGACGTGGCTTGATTGAGCATGGTTTATTGATTTTCCTGCTGCTGCATTAACTGGTTTTGTTGACTATGGACTTCCGTATTGCATAGACTTATTGACCATTGACTGATATGGATTTGATTGACTGACATGCATATAGATAGCATCGCCGTGCTTTGATTTCAGTTGTAGGCT
>NW_021521461.1:0-284 GCF_001605985.2 Dendrobium catenatum | reverse complement strand
TAGCTCATCAAATATATGTGTCATTACCCATTGATAGGTGGCACTAGTGTTCTTTTGGCTGAAAGGTGTGATTGTGTAGTACGATATGCCTATTGGTGTTCTGAATAATCTATGCTTTTCATCTTCAGTCACCATCTTGATCTGATTGTATCCTGATGATCCGTCCATGCAAGAGAATATATCATAGTTGAAAGTGTTTTCAATTAGAAGTTATGATACCAAGAGCAGAAAGTCGTCTTTTGAGTATGCCTTATTGAGGTCTCGATAATCAATACATATACGAA
>NW_021521460.1:0-327 GCF_001605985.2 Dendrobium catenatum | reverse complement strand
ACCAAGTGATGGAGGATATGTCACATATGGAGATAATTCAAAGGGAAAGATTATTGGCATTGGATATATATATGTAAGAACTCTATTACTTTAGAAAAAGTCTTATTTGTTTCTGGTTTAAAACATAATTTAATATCAATTAGTCAATTATGTGATAAAGGTTTAAATGTTTCCTTTTATGCTTCACATCGCATTATTCGAAATAATGAATCTATTTTGCTTATAGGAAATAGATATAAAAATATTTATTTAATTGATTTAGAGAATAGAATGATGTTAATTTGAATTTGCTTTGCATGAAATCTACAAATGATGATGCTTGGTTAT
>NW_021521459.1:0-244 GCF_001605985.2 Dendrobium catenatum | reverse complement strand
TCTCTCTCTCTCTCTCTCTCTCTCTCTTGCTCTTTTTTTCTCTCTCTTGCTCTTTCTCCCTCCTCTCTCTCTATATCTCTATCTCTCTCTTCCTCTTTCTTTCTTTCTCTTTATCTCTTGCTCTCTTTCTCTCTTTCTTACTCTCTCTCACTCTCTCTAGCTTTCTTTCTCTCTCTCTCTTGCACTCTCTTACTCTCTCCCTTGCTCCTTCTTGCTCTCTCTTTCTCTCTCTTTCTCTCTCTCC
>NW_021521458.1:0-312 GCF_001605985.2 Dendrobium catenatum | reverse complement strand
ATCCTGCTGAATCCGACGCCGTTCCAGGATTTCTGCGCGAATCCTGCGATGACAACCTCGATTCCACTCCTCTCAGCGTCCATAAATAGAGGCTGAAGGGGGCTTTCGGCTTCGACTCCACACTCTTCTCCTTCCACGAACACCTCCCGACCGAGCTCCTCAACCCACGACAGAGCCGAAGCCGATTGTAGCCTTACCCGACCCAGTCCTGATCTCCACTGAAGCCGGCGACTTCTTCTAACATTTTCCTTCTTCCTCCCGTAGCCTCTGTCGTAGCTTTGTCGGTTCTCACCCAAGCCGAGAGAGAGAGAG
>NW_021521457.1:0-275 GCF_001605985.2 Dendrobium catenatum | reverse complement strand
TTAGCATTATGAGGCAAAAACTGATTATTAAGATTATAGTAATAACCTAAAAATATCAATGTGTTAAAAAAATAAAAAATTTTATTTGAACTAGAGCGCTATGGCACTAGGTTTGAGAGCACAATAATGCTAAAAACTACCACTTCAGCATTTACAATTTTTTTATTTTTTTTTATTTTTTAGCATTTTTAAATTTGTTCTACAATAACTCTCAATTTGACATGCGGCATTGTGGTGGTGAGTCTAAGCGCTGTGGTGTTAGGCCATTAATGCTC
>NW_021521456.1:0-263 GCF_001605985.2 Dendrobium catenatum | reverse complement strand
TCCAACCTTTCATTATTGGCGGTGATTTCAAGGAATTTTTCCTCCAAATTTGATTTTAATTGGCCAAATTCGCCTTCCAGGACTTCGATCTTCTTTCCAGCCATCTTTCTTTTTACGAGTCACAAGAAATCTTCCTCCGAATGCCAAAAAACCCGCTGAAATTTCAAGATTTCAGCCGCCGATGGTCCCAAAAACGACGTCCTGATACCAATTTGACAGGAAGTGTTTGTATTCACAAGCAACCTAACCAAAATCGGCGAACC
>NW_021521455.1:0-754 GCF_001605985.2 Dendrobium catenatum | reverse complement strand
ATATGCAAAAAATTTCCTTGCTGAAATTTTGCGTTTGAAATTTTCATAATTAAATTTAAGAACATTTAAAGTCTAATTTCAAAAAACTTCTAATGAAATTGAGTATTTTGAAAGGAAGAACCAACATAAACAAAGGCAATTTGATTCAAGTCTAAATGAGACTAAAGCAAGTAACCATCTCCAAATTTTATATATATGTATATAGTCAAAACCAGAAGCTCAATGAAACAAATTCAACAAACTCAGTATCACTCTATTTTGAGGCCTCTAAAATACTTAAATGCTAAATAAATTACTATGATCAAAATATTTAATATCAATCATTCGAGAAAATTATGAAATTTTAGTTAAATTCATCAAGCTATCTTTTCTAAATATATTATAAATAGACATACATTCTACCTAAAAAGGACAAGAAATGGGAGTGAAAAGAGAGCATAGAGATCTGAATAATTGTACAGCTCTACTTAACGTTCGAGGTCAAGAACCACTGCCAGCCATCACAGTTATATAATTGACTACAATTGTCGGACCATCGTAGTTGGACTACCATCCTCTACCTTCATCATCGAGCTAAAGTCCTCCAATACCGTCACTCTAATGCGGTCCTCTGATCAATGTTAATTATCTAACCACCATCATCTTATTATGGTCCTCAACCACCATTGATCAACTACAAATCCTTCAACTCCAACACCCGACTATGGACCTCGAACTATCGTAACTCAACTATAGTCCTCTAACCCATAGTCTT
>NW_021521454.1:0-269 GCF_001605985.2 Dendrobium catenatum | reverse complement strand
TAAACCGCCGGAAAGCCGCCGTTAAATTACAAAACCGTCGGAAAAGACTCAATTTTCGTCGGAAAAAGCCGCCGGAAATGGATGATTTTCCTGTAGTGCTCCATCTCAAACCCCTTTTGAAATTTGGAGTGGTCATAAGCCTGTTGTTGATCACTTAAGAGTTTTTGGGAGCATTTCTTATGTTCATGTACCTGATCAAAAGAAAAGGAAGTTGGATGAAAAATCAGAGAAATGTGTGTTTGTAGGATACAGTGAAAGGTCCAAAGCCT
>NW_021521453.1:0-241 GCF_001605985.2 Dendrobium catenatum | reverse complement strand
ACAAATGTATGTGTTAAATGTCATCTATGGGTAGATGTAGAAAGACTTCAGTAAATGCAGTATCCTGAAGTCAATTCCAATCTGTAAAGGAAGACATCTACCTACCAACATGTAGCTGTGGCGGATGCACTGAAAAGACCAAGGACCACAACCAAATGCATAGAAAATACGACAAGTACAAGTTCCCACGATCTAAAGCAGGAAATTAGTTAGTGCACTACGACCCACCTGCAGAAAGCAA
>NW_021521452.1:0-285 GCF_001605985.2 Dendrobium catenatum | reverse complement strand
GTGTCATTTGGCTTGTGTTATTGTCATGTATTTTTTATTTTTTTTATTGTTAAAATTTTTTTTTTGAAAAACAAAAATATTGTTCTTTAATTCAAAATGCCTCCTTATTTTCATGTATTCATCAATTCAGGGGGAGTTTAGGATATTTTGTTTTAAATTTGAGATCATACAAATAATAATTGTTTTACCATCATCAAAAAGGGGGAGAATGTTAAGATAGTTGCTATTTGCATGTTTTATATTTTTGGAACTTGTATAGTTTTGATGATTCCAAATATTATTGTT
>NW_021521451.1:0-496 GCF_001605985.2 Dendrobium catenatum | reverse complement strand
GCAATTTTACTTTAAGAAATTGTGTTAATGCTAGGGCTTCCCCTGGAAGCGACACACTGTATGGCCTGAATACAGTGACAAGTGTGCAAGGGCCGCTGCACCGGCGCCCGGTGCAGTGTTAAGTAGGCAAGGGTTCCCACATCAAGGACGGATGTGGGCAAAAAAGCTAGTACATGAAACTAAAATTATGATATGAACTTGGAATATAGATTTTCTTACAGGAAAATTAATGGAATTAATAGATATTATGATTCAGAGGAAGATAAATATTTTGTGCATTCATGAAACTAAATGGGTTGGAGAGAAGGTTAAGGAAATTGATAATTTAGGATTTAAAGTTTTAAACTTTGGTATTCGAGTATGAGTCGTACTAGAAATGGTGTAGGTGTTTTTATAGATAAGAGTTTGAAGGATAATATTATAAAAATTAATAAGATTGGAGATAGAATTATAGTTTTTAAGATTGTTGTTGATGATAAGATTGTTAATGTTATAA
>NW_021521450.1:0-2887 GCF_001605985.2 Dendrobium catenatum | reverse complement strand
TTTACTCTCCCAAAGTCCCAGGCCTCAATTTAACATATAAATGCAATAATAGATAAAATACTCAAACTGAAATTAGAACTAAGACAGTTGCAATTAGGGTCTGGGACCATAGGGCTTCTGTGGATATCTCTGATATCTTTCCAATGAGCCTAAAAAGACCTAAAATGGCCAAGTGGATTGAGAGATCAGAATTTTTGAAGTTTCCAACGAAATTTGCATTTAATTAACCTGGAATTACACAATGAGCTGACGCTTTTACACGCGGCGCGCTTTGATTGGGAAGCCAATCATTGGCGCTGACTGTGTAACCGCGGGGTTAATCCTAGTCGTCGGATTAACAATCGGACGGCCACGATTAAACGGTTTCTAAACTGCAGGATCAAACATGGGCCGTTGATTTAAATCGATTGCGTCTCCAACCTCCCGTTATCTCCTGAAGCCGTTAAGCTAGTCCGACATGATCCGAGTGATCCCGTCGGCAGATTCGCACCAAACTTCATGGGAAGGATCAGGACATCGCAAACCGTCAATCCAACGGCCAGATTCCAGCGGTTTGACGGTTTGTTTCACACTTGACCACCACTACCTAGCTAGGAGTTTGGGATCGAAATCTCATCGTGTAGAAAATCCCAACGAATGGTTTTTTCTATCGAGAAGATTTAGGAGGCGAAGGAGAACATTTCTCCTTCAGACGTCGGGAGCGGAGGATGGCCGAAGGTTTGACTTCAAGCGGACCGTGCACTGAGTTTGTCGGAGTTCGCTTGAACGGATGGATGGGAGAGGCTGGGAGACTGGGGGAAGCTCGGGATCACTCAGAAAACTTTGGGGAACAATTTTTGAGGACTGAATTCGAATGGGGACGTTTGGTGGATTGTCCCCCTATTCAGCTCACTCCCGCGAGCTCGGACGTCTGGGATTGATCGGGCAGACCGTTGGATGACCTCCAGGTGGAAGTGGACATCCTCCCAGAGCTTCGTGAGGCTGAAGCCGGCGAGCCCAGCCTTTGTAAGGTTTTGGATCAAACCCGAAGTAGGGGGACCATCGGAGCTCATTCTCCATTTGTTCCAGCCGCCACCGGCCTGGGTTTGGGCCGGGCTGACTTGGAAAGGGCGATGGGGATGTGATGAGCTCGAATGTGAGCTCAATTGGACTTGGGGAGTCCAACTCGTTTAGATGGCTCGGGTTAACCCAAATCTGCTCGGTTTGGGTCGAATTGAGCTTGACCCAGGTCAGGTCAGACCCTGGGTCTGATGTGGGAGATGGTTTTGGATCTGGTGCATCCAATGCAAGTGACAATTGGGTTTGAATTGCCCTGAGATGGGAGATGGCTCTGGTCAATGTGGTTTTGGCCACTTTGGGCTAGCCTAGAGGTTGACCCGAGTCAACCCAAAGGCTGGGCTGGCTAGGGCAGGTGCATTGGACCTAGGGCCACCTAGTGGAGGTGTTGACTAGGTTCAATTGAGCTTGAGGTGGGAGTTGGCTCAATTCCAAGTGATTTTAGTCACTTTGGATTAGCCTAACTCCTAGCCCAAGTTGACCCAATAGCTGGGTTGACTATGAAAGGTGTATTGAGTGAGCCAAGGGAGACCCAATGCCACCCTGGGTTTAATCCAATTTGGGTTGGATTAGGAAATGGCTCAAGGGAGACCTCTCTTTGGGTACTTGACTCAAGCCAAATGGCTAGCCCAAGTAGGCCCAAGGCTTGGGTCTCCAAGAGGGCTCTCTTGGGGACCCAATGGGTCACCCCATAGGCTTAAATGGGGTTGGGAAGGTCTTGGTCAAAGGATTTGAATGAATGGAGGTGTATGGAAGATTTGGTCAAACTTGGTTGAGTTGGTCAACCAAGTTGACCTAGGGTTAAGAGTTGAGTCCATTGAGTTCAAATTGATCATATGAACTTAATGGGTGTGGTTGCAAGCCAAGAGAAGGACATTTGGTTGGAAATAGGTATTTAAACCCCTTAAGGGTCAACTTGGTCAACCATGGCTGAATTGGTCAACTAGGTTCAACCTAAGTGTGGGTTTGGGTCCAATGTGTTCCTAGTGGTGTTTAAGATCCATTGGGATGGGTTGAGGTAGGAAGGTTGGATTGAACTTAGGGGAAAAGACCAAAAACCTCTTTAAAGGGTATTTTTACCCTTTGTCAATTTTGGGTCAAATTAAATAAAAAAGGTGTGGAGTGTTGATCTATAGGTCCTAATGAAGGTCATGGAAGTAATTGGAAGGTTTGAGAAGGTTTGCAAGGCCAAGATCCACAGGATGGCATGTCCAGTGGCATGAGTTGTAAATAACTGAAGGTTTTGCAGCCTTTGGGAAAAGATTCAATTTGAGGGGCTAGGAATGTTGGATTGAACTCAAATTTGGATGGTTGACCTTAGGGACATGCCTAAACTAAATGCAATTGATAGACCCCAAATCATATGTCATTAGACTAGGTTTCATGAGGTTTGAAAATTCCCCTGGAAAGGGTGTTAGGACCTTAGCCCTTGGATTTGGTTTGAAACCTTGGAATTGGATTGAGTTTTGGATTTAGATGATTAGGGGTGGCTTATCCATACCACTAACAATCAAAGGGATGATTGTTAATGGTTGGATGAGATTTGGAAGTTGATTGAATATTGATTGAAAATTGATTGAAGTTTGATTGGTGGTTGATCCAAGAACTGGATTAGGAGGTGGGATTGAATTTGGGAGTAGAGACTTCCCAATCTCTGGGTCACTAGAAAGAAACCCAAGTGGGTTTTAGTGACCTCATATAAAAATGAGGTCAACAGAAATTAGATAGCTTTTGCTATAATTGTCCTTGCTCTTGACTTCAATAAAATGACACTTATAATAATACAGATATCATAAGGTTATTTTAACTTTTATATATATATATATATATA
>NW_021521449.1:0-386 GCF_001605985.2 Dendrobium catenatum | reverse complement strand
ATACCAAGCCATAGGTGCTTGTTTTAGTCCATATAATGCCTTTTTTAATTTGGAAACATGATTTGGGTATTTTGAATTTTTAAAACCTGGAGGTTGTTCCACAAAAATATCCTCTTCAATTATCCCATTTAAAAAGGCACTTTTCACATCCATTTGAAATAATTGGAAACCTTTAAAACAAGCAAAGGCTAACAAAACCCTATATGCTTAAAGTCTAGCTACAGGGGCAAAAGTCTCCTCAAAATCAATTCCTTCAATCTGATTATACCCCTTAGCAACTAATCTAGCCTTATTTCTAATGACTATTCCCGAGTCATTTATTTTATTTTTGAATACCCACTTAGTCCATACTATGCTTTGATCTTTTGGCCTTGAAGTTAATTCTC
>NW_021521448.1:0-221 GCF_001605985.2 Dendrobium catenatum | reverse complement strand
CCGAGCATGTACCGCTCAGTACCGAGCGTGTATCGAGCATGTACTGCTCAGTACCGAGCGTGTACTGCTCAGTACCGAGCGTGTACCGAGCATGTACCGCTCAGTACCGAGCGTGTACTGAGCATGTACTAAGCAGTACCGAGCATGTACAATCTGATGAAGCGAGACATGAAGCAAATAACGTGAAGAAAGATCGTTACCTAGCCGTGAAAAAAGAACCT
>NW_021521447.1:0-275 GCF_001605985.2 Dendrobium catenatum | reverse complement strand
TTATGATGCGCTCTTTTTAAGAACATCATACAGGACGATCCTACAATCATCATGGATAATTTTTACCACCAAGATTAATTTTTAGGGTTTTTTAAAGCCCTCTATTTAAGCTTTGTCAAGGTACTTGGAAAGTGTCTTTGGCAGCAATTGAAGCTTCATTCTTCTGGAGAAATCTTGAAGAGAGAACTTGAAAGGGAGAGAGGAAAGGGTGAAGTCTGAGAGAGGGAGAAGATCCTTAGAGGCGGATTCAAGGGAGTGTGGAGGGGGTTTCACAC
>NW_021521446.1:0-227 GCF_001605985.2 Dendrobium catenatum | reverse complement strand
GATGGTTCATCTGGTTACAATCAGATAAAGATGGACCAAGGATGAGAAGTTTACTGCTTTTCAGACACCTATAGGTGTCTTTTGTTACAAGGTGATATCCTTCGGTCTCAAGAATGCCGGGGCCACTTATCAACGTGCCATGACTGTCATCTTCAATGAGATGATACATGAGCAAGTTGAATGTTATATAGATGATTTGGTCGTCAAAAGTAAGGTCCGCGAAGATC
>NW_021521445.1:0-251 GCF_001605985.2 Dendrobium catenatum | reverse complement strand
CATTTAAGATGCCAAGGTATGTTGAACGATATAACTTCTATTATGTTCATAACCATTAAGGTTCACTGCATAATGATACATTCTCCGCCAACTCCAACACAAAAATAAAAAACTACTACCATTTTAAAAAAAAAAATCATTCAAACTGCATAAAATACAAGAACTTGCATTCACAATTAATACTGTCCACAAAAAGAAAAAGGTTTTCACTAAGTTTAAAATAATAAGTCAATGAAACCAACTACTGGACC
>NW_021521444.1:0-269 GCF_001605985.2 Dendrobium catenatum | reverse complement strand
AAGCAAGCTTTATAAGTAAGAACACCAAAAGAAAAATACCATTCTTCCTAGTCTTCATCATTTTCTAAGCAAGTTATCCAAGTCCTTTTAAATTCATAAATGCATCATTCGATCTCATGTCAACAATAAAATTTTCAATTTAATTATCTAGTATGATGAGATCCATTTCTGACGCGTGATCAAGAATTCTCTTATGGGAAGTTATTTTTACAAGCAAATTTATACACCATCAAGCTAAGGTGACACCAGTTTAGGTCGAGTGAGACAAC
>NW_021521443.1:0-258 GCF_001605985.2 Dendrobium catenatum | reverse complement strand
CAACCATTTCCATCAGGCAAAGCATGGAGTGTTAAGGAGCCACAGAAGCTTATTCACATAGATGTTTACGAGCCGATGCATACTCCTTCATTCAAGCAAAACATGTACTTCATTTTTCTCATTGATGAATACACAAGAATGACATAGGTTTACTTTATGTATGAAAAATCTTAATGAATACATCCAAGATGACTAACTTATGTATCATGCACTATTTTCTTAAGATAGAAGTAAATAAAAAAGAAGATGGGATCTTCA
>NW_021521442.1:0-557 GCF_001605985.2 Dendrobium catenatum | reverse complement strand
AGACTTAGCATTATTAAAACCCAATGACCTAGCAGTTTTAGATAATTTATCCACAAAAATAAGAGGTACAAGTAAAACAAGGATGGCAGTATTATGAATATGACATAAGTTTTTATCCCTAAGTTTAGAGGAGATGCAGCCAATACCCCGCACATTCCAAATAATGGCGTTAAACATAAAAAATATAATTAATGAGAAGTATGCGATCGGGTACTTCTAGGTGATTGTAAAATAATATTTCTGGGTTTCCTACCATGTTTACTATGACCCTTAGAAAAACTAAGGTCATTGTCTTCTCAAGCATATCACTTAGCCAAAATGTCTATTTCCGTATCAATATAAGCTTCATAGAGATATAAATCAGATAAAAGAATAGTTTTATCATTTAAGTTACCTGAAGGCCCCATCGGAAAAGGTCGTTCACCTTCAACAAAGAAAACACAATCTTTTAAAGTAGTTAAAAACCTCTCATTACCTTCAAAAGAATAGTTACCTTTCTCGGAAAGGGCGTTATCCTGAGGAGGCCCCGCCTCCTCCTCCAACAATAAAATCCCTTT
>NW_021521441.1:0-314 GCF_001605985.2 Dendrobium catenatum | reverse complement strand
TCTGAAGTCTAGAAGAATCCTAGGATCTAAAGTAGGTCCTAGGGTATGGAATCTAGGAAGATCCTAGAGATTAGATTGGTTTGAAGATTAAATTGATTTAGGGTCAGGATTAATCTGGAGTCAGGATTGATCTAGGGTCAGGATTGGCCCTAGTGACCTCATACAAAAATGAGGTCAACAGTGTGAGTAAGAGAGAGAGAGAGAGAAAGAGAGAGAGAGAGAACTATAGGGAGAGAGAGACGGAGATAGAGAGTGAGAGAGAGAAAGAGAGAGAGATAGAGAGAGAAAGTAAGATTGAAGAGAGAGAGAATGAG
>NW_021521440.1:0-205 GCF_001605985.2 Dendrobium catenatum | reverse complement strand
TACTAGCATATCATCCACATATACCTCCATAGTTCGCTCTATTAGGTCTTTAAAAGCCTTATTCATAAGGCGCTGATACGTGGCTCCAGCATTCTTGAGTCTGAATGGCATGACCCGATAGCAGTATAGTCCTTTATCTGTCTGAAAAGCTGTTGCTTCCTCATCTTTGGGATCCATCTTTATCTGGTTATAGCCAGAGTATGCG
>NW_021521439.1:0-318 GCF_001605985.2 Dendrobium catenatum | reverse complement strand
TTACTTAAATCATAATCATTTTCTTACTTTCATAATATATGAGTATGCTCGTCAGCTGGCTCGAACTTGTAGAATAAAACTTGAGCTCAAACTTAAACTCGATTAATTAATCAAGCTCAAGGTTAGGACTCACTCGAGCTCAACTTTGACTCGTTTACAGCTCTACTTTGAATGCTTCTCTCTCTAGAGCTAGGAGTCTTATTTATGCAGGATATTTTAAAATATTTTACCGATGATATGCTTTTCTTTTCCCTTTTATTATAGTGGGAGCCAGTTGTTAAGGCTTCAGATGCGAGATTAGAGTGGAACTTTGTTCTC
>NW_021521438.1:0-230 GCF_001605985.2 Dendrobium catenatum | reverse complement strand
CTTATTAATTAAGGCATAATTGTGAATATCGTCCAGGACGATCCAAGATCATCCTGGCTGATTTCCAAAAATACAGAATACCTTAATTGTTTATGACGGCAATTTCTTTCTGTTTTGAGCTTATCGTCCTAGCCGATACACGTATTGTCCAAGACGATTTGTTATTGACGGCTGCCTTAATTAAGAATCCCTAATTAGAATTTCTATTTTAAGCTAGATCGTCCAGGCCG
>NW_021521437.1:0-222 GCF_001605985.2 Dendrobium catenatum | reverse complement strand
AAACCCCGTAAGATCATCTTATCTGAGCTGAGCTTACAGATGTCTATTCTTAAATAGGCAAGAGTTCTTAGAGTCATAATATTAACTGATGCACCAGGATCTACAAGAATACATGACAATCTGAAGTTATCTATGTTCACTGTTATGTATAGTGGACGGTTGTGATCAGCCATCCCTAAACACAAATCTTCATCAGAAAAAGAAATTTCAGGAACTCCTCTG
>NW_021521436.1:0-283 GCF_001605985.2 Dendrobium catenatum | reverse complement strand
TTGTGAAAAAAAAATAATATTCATTTATATTATTATTGGATATACTTTCTCATGAGTAATAATATAATTCTTGATTGATATTATAGATATATCAGTCTCAAGCATTCATTCACCGTGAAAAATATAAAACTCTCTAAAACTACAAGAAATTCAGGTATTACCAGCGGTCATAGCTGGTAATACCGGCGGTTAAATTTTATGCCTCTAGTGATTAACCGGCGGTCGCCGATGGAAACCCGGTGGTTTGGCCGCTGGTAACACCGGCGGTTTTGACGGCCACTAA
>NW_021521435.1:0-222 GCF_001605985.2 Dendrobium catenatum | reverse complement strand
AGTCAGGTGGGACTCCTTAGGGTCAGCTTGAAATCTGGCACAAAGGCAAACACTAAACATAATGTCAGGTCGGCTTGCAGTCAAGTAAAGTAATTATCCAATCATGCCTCTATACTTCTTTTGATCAACAGACTTACCACTTGTGTCCTTATCCAATGGAGCACTATAAGTCATGGGAGTGTTACTTGGCTTGGCTTTGTCCATCTCACATTTCTTCAAAAT
>NW_021521434.1:0-216 GCF_001605985.2 Dendrobium catenatum | reverse complement strand
TGCTCTTGAGAAGAGCAACAAGACCAGCTACATGTGGAGTGGCCATAGAGGCGCCGAATTGAAAACTGAACTTTTCATGTGTGCTTGTGTGGTTTATGACAATATCAAATGGCCATGCTGCAAGGATGTTGATGCCTGGCGCAATTACATTAGGCTTTATGATGCCCCCGTTGCGAAGACTAGGGCCTCGACCCGAAAATGAGCCAACAGTTGGTG
>NW_021521433.1:0-827 GCF_001605985.2 Dendrobium catenatum | reverse complement strand
TTAGGGTGATCATGTAAAGTTTATTTTGGTGGTGATTGAAAGTTACTAGCTCAAATAAGAGTAGGAGGATGGGGGGTGTGAATTGGCTTTTTGAAGAATTTCTTTTAGGGTAGTAATAACAAATTACAGCATAAATGAATTAATTCATAAACTCAAAATTTTAATTTAAAAATTTTAGTTTTTTAAATAATTTTGAGAGCAATAAGATTAAACAAAAATCTTTAATAAATAAATTAAAATTTAGCCGATAAAATAAATTTTATTTTATTTGAAAAATCAAAATCACTTGCAACAATAGTAAATCTATGTAGGAAATTTTTATAGTGGTTTGATCAACGTGACCTACGTCCACTCCCTGAAGTCCACTCCCCATGAATTCCACTATCTATTACTTCTACTCCCAGTAAGGAGGAGAAGTTGTTCTCTTCACTAAGATTGGAGAACATCATTGTACACCACTTCTCTTTCCTTGAGAAGTCCCCTACTTCTGTATTTAGTACAATCAAGATACCTCATCACTAGCCTCTGAGCTAGTCCAAGAGTCTTCCCTTAAGACTCATTAGAGCTCTTACACCTAAGAGCCCACACTCTATCAAAACTGAGAAAAGAAGAAGATAGAGTTGGAAGAACAATCTTTGTGCACCCTGATCTCTTGGGCGCCCTTCCAAGAGATCCTTCATAATATCTTCAATCTCTCTCACCTTCTCTCTCTCTCACAATAACATGAGTATCTCAAAGATCTTATTCTATCTCTCAAATCTCTCACATCTTCCCCCAAGAAAGCTTGATATGTTTAAAGACTTCTCTCAAAAGACTCTAAAATAATA
>NW_021521432.1:0-486 GCF_001605985.2 Dendrobium catenatum | reverse complement strand
AAATTAGGACAAATGTGTCCCAGCCGTGTCCGACATGTGTCACGATGCATCCGACATGTGTCCTAGCCGTGTCCGACACGTGTCCCAGCCATGTCCGAAACGTGTCCCAGACGCGTCGGATTAAATTTAAACATTATTTTAATCAGACACATGTCTGCCGTGTCTGACACGTGTCCCAGCCGTGTCTGACATATGTCCGACACTGCATTCTCTCTTCAAGAGGTGTGTCGGTGCATCATAGCATGCAAGCCAAAGATAAATTTAAAGATCAAGAAGAAAATTAGAAACGGCCTATCATTAGGTCTGTAACAATTTTGGCGTTGGAGTGATCTTATTACATTAATTGGAATCACAACTAAACACCTTATAGATGATAAGGCATATTTCCTAATCACCTATAAAGTTACCCACTCCCCCTAACCCCACCTCGATATATGTATGCATATATAAATAAATCCAAAAAGTAAGATAAACCCTTCTCATTAA
>NW_021521431.1:0-368 GCF_001605985.2 Dendrobium catenatum | reverse complement strand
AAGTTGAGCATCTTATTAGAAATTTGGGATTATATTCTTGAAATTTGGGGTCTTATAACCGAAATCTGCTCTGGATCCTAAGTCTAATTTGGACACTGGACCACAGTCGTCCGAACCTAACTAATGCAATACAATGCCTGGACTTACCCCGGCCTGGATTGAGGAGCTAGCTAACCACCTAATCGATTCAAAAAAAGATGAGTCCGGTCTTTTATGAAAGAGTGGTAGGGACGTTGTACTTAAAGTTTTGGAGAGTTGGGGTCGACATCTAGAAATTTTCCTAATTGGCCCCTTCAACTTATGTTGGGTGCTAAAATGCTAAAACTAATGTAATCAAAATTTTGACTCTTTTAATTTGTATCAAATGC
>NW_021521430.1:0-792 GCF_001605985.2 Dendrobium catenatum | reverse complement strand
AGGACTGAAAATCCTCGTGTCACCAGTTCAAATCTGGTGAAAGAGAGGAACCCACAAAAGCCTACATAGCAGTTCAAGTACCTAGTGAGTAGGGCGTCGTGCCAAGAAAAGCAAAAATCTTTCTCGACTTCTGCTAATTCAACCATTGTCAACCAGTCAGCGCGGGAAATAGCTTTAGCTCTAATCAACCGAAAACTGCACCTATATATTCGGAAGGATCCACTGCGTAAGTCAAACTAGATCTTTTTTCGCCAAGATCTATTTAGTCAATTACCAAGGATCCTTTGAAGCCAAGCCTTTTCGAAATCAAAGCTTCGGGAGCTGCTCTTTTCTGCCCGGCCCGGATTCTCATTCTCATTCTAGTAGTTAGACTAAACTCATGTTCAGATGCAAGATGCTGCGGGCCATATCATAGAATAACGAGACGATTCAAACCGCATTGAATGTCAATGTCAGTCTTTACTGCCTTCTCCTAGAAACCTAAGAAGAAGAAAAGACTGTTATTGACTACGTGGATCTAGGTTCATCTTCAAAAATGGGTCTATCTCGGCTCAAGAACAAGCAGTACTCAATCTTCATATAGAGTGAGTAATCAAGGTGTCGATTCGCTTCTACAGTGAAACTATCGCCTTGAACTTGTCTAAGTTCAACTATCGCCTTTTTCTTTTCTATTGCAATTTCTCTATTATTCTATTCTATGATGATTCCTTCACTTTCCATATCTATATAGATAGAAACAGATATACTATAAATAGAAATGACATCTCTTATGTCAATGACACAAAAGAGATA
>NW_021521429.1:0-220 GCF_001605985.2 Dendrobium catenatum | reverse complement strand
AACTTCATCGCTTTTAGACCCAGAAGATTCAGAATCCAATTTGTGCGCCTTCAGTGCGATTGTTTTCTCATTTTTCTTCTCACCTGCGTCAAGATTTCTTTGATTCACACCTTGCTCATAAGGCATGAGTGAGCCAAGTAAGTTATCAATGGAATAGGTATTCAAATCTTTGGATTCAGTAACGACAGTAATTTTTGCATCATAAGACGAAGGCAAGCAT
>NW_021521428.1:0-353 GCF_001605985.2 Dendrobium catenatum | reverse complement strand
TATGTTTTTCCTTTTGACTACTCCATTTTGTTGAGGGATTCTAGGTGCAGAAAAATTGTGATCAATCCCTTTTTCTATACAAAAATTTTCAAATATTTCATTTTCAATTTCTCCTCCATGATTACTTTGTATAGAAATTATTTCACACCCTAATTTCCTTTGAGTCCAAGTCGAAATATTTCTAAATTCTTCAAATGATTCACTTTTATTAAATAGAAATCTAACCCAAGTGAATCTTGAATAATCATCCACTATAATAAATCTGTATACCTTCCCTCCTAGACTTACAGTTCCTACAGATCCAAAAAGATCCATGTGTAAAATTTCTAATGGATTACTAGTCCTAAGATCCT
>NW_021521427.1:0-632 GCF_001605985.2 Dendrobium catenatum | reverse complement strand
TGAGGGATTTTAATTTTCTTAGTTTAAGGATTAAATTCTGAAGAATTTGATGTATTATTCACAATTTTTGAATTTAATTTAGATTTTTTAGAATTTTTTAAAGTTATCGTGGTTTAATTAAAGGTTTTAAATTAGGTTTATTAATTAAGTGGCTTAAATGGTCCTAAATTTTTTTTGAAAATTCTAAGGAGTTTGATATGTCACTAAGTTTAAATAGTTCAAGATTCATATCATTCGGAGGTGTATCTTAGTCTCTAGATTTTCTCTAAGTTTTCTAGACGGGTCCTTAATTATTGTCCTTAAGGTATCCCTAGATTGCACGAGTTCAAATCAAGTGTCCATGACTAACCCTTGAATAACATAAGCAAAATGCAATATACAATCACAAATCATGTCTTTAGAACTAGGAGAGCCTAGGATAAGTATTCTTGCATCCTAAATATGCAAAAATTAAGCGGTAATTAACATGATTAGCGATTTTATTAGTGAATAATTAGGGTCAAATTATTCACTAATACTTCCCATGAATTCTATTCATATGTTTTACCCATGTTTAAAATTTTAAAAAGAATCTCTCAATATTAAAAAGTTTAAGTATGTATACAACAACAACAACAACATCAAGCCTTTAT
>NW_021521426.1:0-319 GCF_001605985.2 Dendrobium catenatum | reverse complement strand
GGGGGGGGGGGGGTGTTGAATTGGTATTTTAAAAATAAGTCCCAAATAGGAGTTATATAAATTTTGTAAATTTTTTGTTTATTTCAAAAAGATAACATAACTAATCTAATGCAGAAACTATTGATTTGATAATAATTTTAATAATGGTGATGAAATTTTAAATCACATAGTGGAATACTAAAATCAAATTTCACAAAGTAGTTATAGCAAAGTTAAATGAAAGAAAAGTAAAATACAGAAATTGGGAAAAGCACAGCAAAAATATTTATAGTGGTTCGGTCAACCTTGACCAAAGTCCACTCCCCAGAGTCCTCCACTA
>NW_021521425.1:0-330 GCF_001605985.2 Dendrobium catenatum | reverse complement strand
GTCAACCTGGTTGACCAAGTCAATCAGGTTTGACCCAAGAACCCATACACCCTTCCTCTTTCAAAATTTTGAATCTAGTCCATTCCAAGTCCTTTGAATGTATGGGATGACCCCTTAGCTACCCAAGGGATCTTTCTTGGAGGCCCAAGCCTTGGGCTCACTTGGGTTAGCCATTTGGCTTGACTCAAGTGACCAAAGAGAGGTCTCCCTTAAGTCATCTCTCAACCTTAACCAAATTGAATCCAAATCATGGTGCCATTGGGTTCCCATCAACCCAATACACCTTCCTCGACTAGCCCAATCCTTGGGCTCACTTGGGTCAAGAGTTAG
>NW_021521424.1:0-494 GCF_001605985.2 Dendrobium catenatum | reverse complement strand
ACCCAAGCAGTTATAAATGGTTAACCAAAATCTGGGCGTCATAATTTATGCTAAGTAGTTGAATTTGAGCCATGTTAAAGGTGATTGGACATGACAACAACTTAAATCCACCCTTTAATTAGACAGACTGAAAATTTTTATGAAAATTAATTTTTTTTAATGAAAATTCAACTTGAAAATAAATGTCGGTCCGATTAAATATCAAAATAAAAATTATATTTTTCTAAAAAAATTTATATTCGTGTTTACATCATATCATTCGATTTTTTGGATTATTAAAAAATTATTCTTTATAAAATATATATATTCATGGTTCTTCACATTTTGCTATAAATTAAGAAAACAAAATTCCAAAATAAATTAGATCAAAATTTTTTGAAAGATATAAGCCTTTTCTTTCCTTTTAAAGAGATGTCATTCTTCTTAAACAAAATTTAAATTTTAGTAGTTTTATACATTAGTGATATAAATCTTATATGATTTATATACAAAAA
>NW_021521423.1:0-530 GCF_001605985.2 Dendrobium catenatum | reverse complement strand
AAGACCGAGATAATTGAGATTAATATTCACTCCATCAGCTTGATTTCCTACTAGCAACCGTTCGACACCATCTATAAGAATTCTAATATTTGTTGACCCATAATTACAATATTTATTGATCATCAATGTGCAAGGAATAACACTCAATTAGGGGTGTAAGTGAGCAAAGGCAGCTCGCGAGCCTGCTTGAGCTCAATTCGTTTATGGGCTCGCGAGCCGAGCTTATCGAGCTCACGAGTCAAGCTCAAGCTCAAACTTGAGCTCGTTTAGTAAATCAGCTCGAGTTCGAGCTTGAGTAAGCTCAGCCTCTTTCATCTTACTCTTTGCTGGAGGATGAAACATCACCTAGACAACATCATTTAAAAAAAAAAAAAAAAATTTTTGTGATACCTATATGAAGAGAAAGTTAAGTCTAGGAGGCAATAATAGATTCAGTTAGGTAAGAATATTTACACTAGTATTTTGGGCATGAAAGTGTCAATTTGTACCCTTAGACTATCACAGCAAATGAAAAAACTTGGGCATTACCA
>NW_021521422.1:0-911 GCF_001605985.2 Dendrobium catenatum | reverse complement strand
GGGGAAGGGGGCCGGCGGTGGAATTAGGGTGAGGGGAGGAGAGGAAAAGTAGAAAACTGAACTTAATTTCAGTTTTAGGAGTTTAGGAGGGAAATAGCACTAGAATTTGAATTCCCTAATTAATGCAATTAAGGCATTAATTGGCAATTATTTCGGTTAAGCCCTTGGGTGATCCGGCGGTAGGGAGAGAAGGGGGGGATTTGAAAACTGAAATTATTTTCAGTTTTATGAAAAATAGGAGGGAATATTATTTGCATTTAATTTGTGATTTCAAATCACAAAAGGAATTAATTGCAAACTTAATTGGGCACTTGATAGGGGCCGGCGGCATGTATGGAGGGAGAGAGGGTTGGGGAGAGAGGGGAAGGAGTTTCCAAACTTAAATGATGATGTGGACAAATATTTGAAAACTCCAAATTAAAATAAATTGAGATTGAAGCAATCATGCAAACTTTCCTAATTTGGAATTCCAAATTTGGAAAGAGTTCGAAATTTGAATTCTAAATTTCAACTCAACATGGGATGAGGGAGGGGAGTTGGCCGGAAGGGGAGGGGCGGCGGAAGGTGGTCGGCCGGGATGGTGGAGGTGGCCGGCGGCAAAATCCAAGGTGGAGAAGCCGGCGGCTAGGGTTTGGGGAGAGGGGATTTTGAGGAGCTTCTAACGAGAGAGATGGTGAACGAATAAACACAAAATAAGATGGAGAACTCACCAAGAGATCCCAAGGAAGAACTCACTAAAAGATCGTGTCATGCACTCACAAAGAGAACAAAGAGAATAATTTTCATTTCATTAATCAATAATCCCAAATACAAAGACAAGAGCCTCTTATATAGGCTTTACAATAAAATAAAATGCATAAAGACAAAGATGCCATCGGGCTACAATAAGCACTACATCCCTCATAGGGGTA
>NW_021521421.1:0-1168 GCF_001605985.2 Dendrobium catenatum | reverse complement strand
GGATTTTATAGGTGATGAACACAATAGTACCTTCACCATCAACATCTATATGCAAGCAAACAAATGAAAATTGGAAGGGTACATATAGTTGATTGCAAGCAAAGATCAACGATACAAGTCCACCATGCTGACCACAAGCAAATATAGAATAGTTTTCACTCATATAGTAGCCCACTTATGGGTGATGACGATTAATGTGCAGTGGATGCTAAATCATCCATACAATTGATAGCCACTCAGTAGTAGCCAAGCACATCAGCCTTCTACAAGCAATGATCAAAGATCTGCAATACATACAATCTCTCAATAAATACAGATGTATGTATAATATGCCACCCATGGGTAGATACAGAAAGACTTTAGTAAATGTAGTATCATGTAGTCAATTTCAAACTTTAAATGAATCTACCTACCTACCTACATGCACTAGTAGCGGATGTACTGAAAAGATCAAAGACCACAACAAAATGCATGAAGAATACGACAAGTGCAAGCTCACACGATCCAAAGTAGGAGATTAGTTAGCGCACTATGATCCACCTGCAGAAAGCGACGAGTAGTGCACGACAGTCTACTTGTACGAAGCAGCAAACCACTGATCCAGAAGCTGCTACAATACGCCACCGGATCTGCAACATTCGTATTAGCGGACAGAATGCGTCTACAAATACTTTCAAAGTACCCCCGCACGTACATAGTAGTTTGTATACACATAGGTATACTAAAAGGGGTAAAAGCAATCACAAAACCCGTATGGGCCCCGGTGAGCGTGTTATAGAAATACACGTGACGTCTAGGAAGGCTGCGCGGGTTATCAAATTTTGAACCTGATCCTCCTAAGAAGATAAAAGGAGTGGACATGGTTTAATTATAAAATGCCCCCAAACACTCGCATGGGCTTCGACGAGCGTGTTATTGGTACACACGTGACGTCTAGGGATGCTGCGCGGGTCAATAAGTGAATTCAAGTTCGAACCCGATCCTTCTATATGGGTCAATGGAAGTCGACAAGGCTCGAACCAACAAACAAATATATGATTGTGGTGACCATTATATTTGTCTTAATACATTCATATTAGGTCTTCAAGGCCTATAAAAAAGAGAATTCACTATCAAGGGCATAAAGCCTATGAAATCTGATCCTTTGTCGACAGCCCGACAGAGTTGA
>NW_021521420.1:0-318 GCF_001605985.2 Dendrobium catenatum | reverse complement strand
TCATTTATCTTAATTTAAATTCTAAAATTTTAATTTATCATAATAAAAATATGATTATAATAGTGTGAATAAAAAAAGATGAATAAAAAATAAATATGATTATTTATGCTTCTACTTTAATTAAAAAGAAATAATAATTAAAAAAATTAAATTAGAGAGCTAGTTCTAGTAACTATCAGAAGAATAAAAAGAAATGGTTTTAAATATCTTAAAAGTATCCACCTATGCTTAGCTTGGTTGGTGGAAGTGTACGGTTGGGCAGGGGCGGAACTAGCCTTAATTTTCAGGGGGGGCAAACTTATAAATTACTGTCGGGGG
>NW_021521419.1:0-229 GCF_001605985.2 Dendrobium catenatum | reverse complement strand
CTTAGTGTCTCAAGTCACATGACTTGAGCAACCGCTGTCCAGGTACCATATGCTATAACGAGGCCTTGTGTGAGAGTGAGCCTGTAAAATCATCAAATGTTAGACCTGGGAATCTAAACCGGTTTGGGTTCACCTCTTGACAACTTATAAATAGATGCATGTATTATATGTGTAGGTTTATGCATCTTAGGTTTCCACACCAAATAAGTTTTTCTGTCCAATGTACAGG
>NW_021521418.1:0-211 GCF_001605985.2 Dendrobium catenatum | reverse complement strand
TTAAATTTCAAAGAATATTATTCATTTTTAGCCCGGAGCAGATCTACCTATGTCCGGGGGGCAAAAAAATTATTATATAAATTTTTAGGTAATTTGTACACCGTTAGGGAGTGCTGCCCCCTTGGACTCCGTCATATCTGTGAAATATCTACACTTTTACTTATAAATTTGCCCCCTAAAAATTAATGCTAGTTCCGCCCCTGTTTAAAAA
>NW_021521417.1:0-252 GCF_001605985.2 Dendrobium catenatum | reverse complement strand
TCTCACCCTTATCTTGTTCTCTCTTACTCTCACTCTACCTTACTTTCTCTATCTCACTCTGATATCTCTCTTTATTTCACACACACATTCCATCTTTAGATTTAACAAATAATATATCTCCTCCCCTCTCTACCTATCTCTCTCTCTCTCATGATCTCTCCCTCCCTCTCCCCCTCTTGCTTTTTCTTTTCCTCTCTCTATCACTCTCTCTCTCTCTCTCAATCTCTTGTTCTCTCCGTCCCTCTCTCTCTC
>NW_021521416.1:0-256 GCF_001605985.2 Dendrobium catenatum | reverse complement strand
GGTTCTGAGGCAGATTCTTTATAGATCTTAAGTCCTCGCCCTTCGGGAATATAATCCCAAATTTCTAATAAAATGTCAACTTAAAAAAAAAATTCTTCTAAAATGTAAAGCCTAATATAGGGTAGGCTGAGGTTGTCTCTGAGCTTCTCAGAATCCGACGCCTCCTACTTTTCCTCCTTTGACCCGCTAATAAATGTTCAACATTGAGCTTTCTCCCTAAAAAATTCCTACTTATATTTCCTTGTCTTTTACTTTG
>NW_021521415.1:0-570 GCF_001605985.2 Dendrobium catenatum | reverse complement strand
AGGCCGAATCTCTTCCTACGGAGATATGCCGAGTCATATCAGCAACATCAAAGATAACAGATAGGGAGAAATACGCTGAAGAAGCGGTCCCTGAATTCTGTCTAATGGTGTCATCAATGGAATTCAGTTCAGAAAATCTATGTTTTCCGGATGATGAAGATTCAGACCCAAGCGTAGCATTACAAATGAAACAAGTGAAATTGGGAGACGATTCCGAGTTTACAGGTGAATCCCCAGACACTACAATGGCTGACTCTAAAGATAATGATTCATCAAGCAAATCTGAATCAGATGAGGTGGCCCAATTACAGTTGAGAAGTGGCAAGGTACTGCCGTCTCCACCAAAGAAAGGGATCCCTAATAAAGATAAGGGAAAAGAGATAGTTATCAATGAAGATATTATCATTGAAGATCCCATGAAAAATAATACTTTGTCAAAGGGGATAGATTACAATATCTTATCCCACTTGAGGAAGATCCCAGCGCAACTCAGCATATATAATGGTCTCTTGATGTCTTAAGACCTTCGAGAAACTTTGATTCAAGCTCTCAAGGACCCCGAAAGATATG
>NW_021521414.1:0-206 GCF_001605985.2 Dendrobium catenatum | reverse complement strand
TTATGGAAGAAATCAATCCACGTAGGAGCTCTTGTCTGATGATTGAGATTTGAGAGAATCAAATTGGCACAAAATCTATTTTATTTAAATTAAAATAGTATGGAATCATTTTGCTTAAAAATATTGTAAGTAGTTATTAATTTGTAGCTATCCTATTTGAGGCTTTATAGAGAAAGAAGTAGTTGTTAGTGATTAGATGAGCAAAT
>NW_021521413.1:0-352 GCF_001605985.2 Dendrobium catenatum | reverse complement strand
TGAGTCTCTTCCCCTTCTTTCTCTTCTTCTTCTCATTATTCTTTTTCATCTTCTTCTCCCTATTCTTCTCATTCTTCTTCTTGTTTCATTTCAGTAAATAATCGAGATCTTCGGAGGGTACTAATTGATCTGAGCGAGCTTATTAGACCTTCATACATTTCTGTTGTATGTATTTCATTCCCTTTTCTCCGTTAATAATTAAGAATTACATAAACTGCTTTTTGTTCCAACCATTCATATGCTAATGTTAAATTTCAATGAAAACGATAGTGATAAGAAATTGAATTAGAAAAAATATATATATTGTTGCGGTCTAAAAGATTCGTGGCGGTAGAGTGAGTAAACTTTTTAT
>NW_021521412.1:0-272 GCF_001605985.2 Dendrobium catenatum | reverse complement strand
TTCAAAAAGTAGGCATTTAAACACTAAGTACCCAAAACCAAAAAGAAAGGCCATTCACAAGGAATTTCTTATTCATTTGAGTACTCTTTTGAAGGACAAACCTTACGTAAACTAAATGAAGTCGATCCAAAGGATGACGATCCATATAAAGACATGAAGACAAAGACTTCAAGAAGAAATGCCTTGCTTTTAAAACTTGCGTCATTCAGTAGGATTAGAATCCAGGTTATTTTCGGTGGGGCTTGACCACCATTACTTTTCTCTAGACCCTA
>NW_021521411.1:0-221 GCF_001605985.2 Dendrobium catenatum | reverse complement strand
GTAAGAGTTTCTACTTGTGAATTGGGATTACTTCACTTTTTTCCTTCTTCCTTCTAGATTCTTGTGAGAAGATCTGTCTAGGAGATCCGGTTCTCTACCGACACTTTAAGAGTGTGAACAGATGAAGGGTTCGCTGCCTACACTTGGAGAGTGTGAATAGCCAAAGGGTTCGCTACCAACACTTGGAGAGTGTGAATAGCCGAAGGGTTCGCTTCCAACAC
>NW_021521410.1:0-315 GCF_001605985.2 Dendrobium catenatum | reverse complement strand
TTTATTGATATTGTGTGTGTTTTACCTATAAGTATTATGATTTGACTACTAACATGCATATTTCTCCTTTATTTTGCATTGAGTTTAGTAATAAGATTTGGTTATTTTATGGGTTGTTGAGTTAATTATATGTGATTAAAGTATTTCAAGTTAGTGCAAAGGAGCAAGAGTGTGAAATTGATCATGATCTTTTAGGTTCAGGTTCTAATTATCTTCGTTATTCTTTTATATACATAACAGAGTAGTTGTGATGGGATTATATAGATCCTAAAGTAGTTTATATATTTTTTTAAGAAATGAATATATATATATATA
>NW_021521409.1:0-352 GCF_001605985.2 Dendrobium catenatum | reverse complement strand
CACGCTTTTCTCTAGCGTGGCGGGAGGCCCAGTTTTTCCGTTGTTTTCCCCTAAATGGGGGAGACGCCGGAAGGTTGCCGAAATTTCGGGTAAACATAAAATCGTACTTGAGACAATTTTGAGCTTTACTTGGACATTGATTGGAGCATCAAATGGACTTAATTCAAACTCAAACAATGCATAATAACTTCAAGTACAAACGAAACAAGAGAATAGCTCGAATTCAAGTGAACTATAGGGGACTTATGAACTCGGACCGGGTTGAACAAACAGTGAACTATTTGAACATGCATTTGAACTTTGCAAGACAGCAGCGGACTATGAATAGAACTTGGGCTTGCAACAAATTACT
>NW_021521408.1:0-310 GCF_001605985.2 Dendrobium catenatum | reverse complement strand
TCTAATTTATGATTGGTATTATAAATAGTATAAATTTAATTATCATGAATCTATCATATAAAAGAATAAAAAATATAAATGAGAATATATCTTCTATAGTTAAGGTATGATGATTAAAATGATAAAAAAGCCTTATACATATTATATGATAATAATATTGTTGCATTATAAAACGCTGCAGTTATCCCAAATAGTTTATACAGCTTCTTAAAAGCCAAGGAGAAAGCCGCTAAAAAACTAGAATGCGGTTCTCAAGGTAAAAAGACATTCGGAAAAAACACAAACCTCCAATAGCAGTTTGCTGCAACTT
>NW_021521407.1:0-1329 GCF_001605985.2 Dendrobium catenatum | reverse complement strand
GAATTTTGGCAGTGTTAACT
The DNA here is from genome assembly GCF_001605985.2 of Dendrobium catenatum. Lineage (NCBI taxonomy): Eukaryota > Viridiplantae > Streptophyta > Magnoliopsida > Asparagales > Orchidaceae > Dendrobium > Dendrobium catenatum. Next base: position 1,309 of record NW_021521407.1, on the reverse strand, counting down.
AAATGATCCTAACAAAATTTTAAAATCAATCACATGGAGACTATGTCATATTTATGCATTGAAAAAAAATCCTTGTTTTGTTCGTGTTTGTCTTTTTCGTATCATTTTTTTTCATTTTCACTGGATTTTGATATTTTTGGGCCTTCTCTGATCATCTCCATCCATCCTCTGATTCTTAATTTTGTTTTCACATCGTCCCGGCCGATACCTCTATTGGCTAAGACGATCCGATCAATTAATTCTGAAAACTCCCCTCTGCCGATTGATTTGATTTTCTGCTTCTGATCATCCTGGACGATCCATTATCAGTCTAGACGATCTAATTATCTTCTACTTAAATCATTTATATCGGCCTGGCCGATCCATTTTTTCAGCCCAGACAATGTTATCCTCTTTATGGACAATCGTCCTAACCAATCAACGTGTTCGTCCTGGATGATACACATGGATGTTTGTTTAAAATATTTTAAATTGGATAGGATGATCTATTTTTGGACAATCGTCCCGGATGATCCACCTGTTTGGCCTGACCGATACACATGGAGCATGACTTAAAAATTTTAAATTCGGCCGGTATGATTCATTATTGAACATCGTCCTAGACGATCCACCACATTGGCCCGGATGATCTGCTTTTTCAACGGTCGTCCGGCTTGACTCCTCAGGACAATTGCCTGTGTCTAATCATCCCAATCGATATTTGATCATCTCGGATGATTGGACCCCCTTTTTGACCAATCGGCTTGTACACAATTATTGAATCATATCAGCCTGGACGATCCTGCGATCAGTCTGGCCGATCTGGCCTATTCTTTATTAAATTGAGCAATTTCAGTCATTTTCCTCACACTAAATTCTTCTCTTTGCTTCTTGATATTTATTTTCTTGCTATTTCTTAAAAATGGCTAGAGGAAAGCGCTCTCGTCACCCATCCAGAAGTTCCTCGAGGGCCACTCTGGACCCTCATTTCCTGGAGGCGGATGATTAAGCTTCCTACCAGTGCTACAAGGAGGTCAAAATCACAGTCTCCCAGACAGTCAATCCAAATTTTCTCTCTTATTCGGTACTAGACTTATTTTCCCATACCTCCTTTTGCTTTCTTCTGACTCTTGCTATCCCATTCAATTCTGAATTGCTCTATGAGTTCTTTGCAAGTCTCCACATTAATTCTGCTTTTAACTCTATTGCCTCATATGTGAATCGATGCCCTATCGAGATTACATATTAGGATTATGTAGAGATTTTTTAGCTTTCCACCACAGGGGATAAACTTCACACCCTGTGTTCTGATCTTGATTTTGACTGGGCT
>NW_021521406.1:0-737 GCF_001605985.2 Dendrobium catenatum | reverse complement strand
TAATGGTATCACTGTCTGATACAATCTTAGATTATTTTCCCTCTCATTACTACTAGAATAGTAGTTAAGAGAGTGGCACCCCGAGTGGTTTTTACTCCTCCTCCTCTACAGATGATGTAGTGGGACATGTGTAGTAACGCGCCTTAACATCTTCCAGTAGAGTGGACGGGTTGTAACCCTCAATTGGGGGCCTATGGCCTACTGCCGGTGATTCCTCAATTCTTTCTTGCTTGAGTCTTTCTGTGTAGTAATCAAGCAGGTGGATTGAAGATCGCACTCTCGTCTCTACAACGTCTCTCCTTTGTGCAAGGAGAGGGTACGTAGAAGGAGCAACGAGCTCTTGATTGGCCTCGAAGTCGGCCTTCACTAAGGTTTCTGACTCAACGGTCTTTCTAGCCTTAAGGTTCCTCTTTCTGGCCCTTCAAAGATAATTCTTCATCTTGTTCCTACCGACGACAGGGGTGCTAGAATTTGATCCGATCTCAGATTGAGATGGTAGCTCTTTTGTCATTAATGATTTCTGGTTTTGATCCTCCTTAGTAGAGAATACAGTGGGTACAGGGGCGACATCAACCTCCATCTTAGAGATGGGGGAGTCAGCTCCTGACCCTAAAGTAACTTCTACTAAGGGGAAATTCCCTTGAGTACAAGCGGACAGATCTATCAGTATTTCTCCATTAACTGAAATCTTGAGATTTTAAAATTCCATCTCATACTGAATTAAATTGCCATTAAGA
>NW_021521405.1:0-263 GCF_001605985.2 Dendrobium catenatum | reverse complement strand
TAAGATCTAGGATTTAAAGGAATCCTAGGCTCTAGAAGAAGCTCTAAGGTCTAGTTCTAGGAAAGATCCTAAGGTCTAGAGTGGATCCTAGGGTCTAGGATTAAATCTGGATTTTGGATGGGTCTTAGTGACCTCATACAAAAATGAGGTCAACAATACTATAAGTATAAAGACTCTCGCATCAACATATTTAGACTAATGAATGACCAAGCCCTAAACTATGAATTGCTAAATGTTATAACTCAAAATTTTGAAAATTATAT
>NW_021521404.1:0-313 GCF_001605985.2 Dendrobium catenatum | reverse complement strand
TTCATTCTTTTAACTAAAGCAGAGAGTTGCAGACTTGGGCTTGATTCCCTTTACAGCTACCTTCAGCTTCTTACCTTAAGTAGCAACCATAGATTTCACAACCTTCAGCCGAACTTTCCCCATGTTAGCATAAGCCCTCCTCCTCCAGATCTTTCTCCGCAACTACTAAAAGTCTTCAACCACTCGTTTCTCCTCCACCCCCTTTATGTCTGAGTATTTCTTGATATCTCCCATAAGAAAAGCTGTTGTCCTTCTTCTTCCATAAACTGAATCCGCTGTGTCTGCAAGAATTGTTGCCTTCGATCTTAGATTT
>NW_021521403.1:0-320 GCF_001605985.2 Dendrobium catenatum | reverse complement strand
TGATATAGAAATGGATGGATATAGATATTGCATTGATTGCGTGGACATGAATAGTATAGAATCATTGACACTGTTTCCTATAGATTCATTGATTTCTGCTTATAGATTCATTGTTACTACTGCCTATGGATTTATTGACTGCTGCATGGATTTACTGTTAGAATAGATTGAGATTTATCGTACTACTTTCCTTGTTTGATTTCATTGAATAGATAGTATTGATTAGGCCGCATTGATTTGATTTGATAACGATTGATTTGACGGATTGATTGAGTTCCTATTATGTACGGATTTCTTCGAGATTGACATGAATTTATTGA
>NW_021521402.1:0-236 GCF_001605985.2 Dendrobium catenatum | reverse complement strand
TTAAGCCTTCAACCAATAATACATTGTCTATAAAAAATTTTTTGAAATTAGCAATCATACCAGATCCAACCACTTTCTTTGTGGTGTTATCTCCAAGTGTAACTTTACCTCTATTCCTTGCTTCTAGCGATATGAATTGTGTAGTATCTCCAGTCATATGCTTTGAACATTCACTATCCAGGTACCATATGCTCCCACAAGGTCTTGTGTGAGAGCAATCCAGCAAAAATATCAAA
>NW_021521401.1:0-275 GCF_001605985.2 Dendrobium catenatum | reverse complement strand
TTTTTTAATAGCAGGATCAGCCAAATAAACAGAAGCACTCTCAGATCTCTTCTTCTTTTTCCTCTCACTTGCTGTGAATGGAGTTTTTACCCGTTTTCATTTTCTGTCATTCCTAAGCTGTAAACGTCTAGCAATCCCTCCCCGATTTGATAAAGGAAATTCCTCATCTTCAGATTGGCTCATAGCCTTATCTTCAAAGGATTCATGCACCTAAGCATGAGATTGGGAAACATGCTCAAAAAAAAATATTAAAGAAAACATAGGTACTCGTAGCC
>NW_021521400.1:0-210 GCF_001605985.2 Dendrobium catenatum | reverse complement strand
TCAAAATTTTAACTAACTCAACTGTTTGACACCCACAGTAAATACATACTTCTTCTGTTGATGTTTAAAGGAAAAAAAAAAACTCATTTCTATTGGAGGGATGGTGCTAACTACATATATCTTGTTTATAAAATATTGTTATGCTAAATTATCTATATGATGATGAAGTGAGAAAGTGGGTTGAACAAGTTGGAGTTGAGGAGAAATTAT
>NW_021521399.1:0-286 GCF_001605985.2 Dendrobium catenatum | reverse complement strand
TCCATTAGAATTGCAAGTTCCAAACCAGTTATCAGAGTTTCGTATTCAGCTTCGTTGTTTGTACAGGGCTCTGATAAATGATAGGAAAAGTGCATCATTCCTTTTTCCGGTGTTATAAAAATTAGACCGACTCCAGCCTTTCCGGGAATTGCAGATTGTTTGGTTGCATTCCTACGAGAGGATGCTGCTCCATCAAAATATAATTCCCAGACGGCCTCATTAGATTTCCTCAAACTCATGACTTATTCATCGGGTAGGTCATCGTTCAGAGGAGAATCTGTCGGCA
>NW_021521398.1:0-278 GCF_001605985.2 Dendrobium catenatum | reverse complement strand
CCTTTAAAGCGTCCACCTCATCAATCGACTGCTGAGTGTAGTATTCTTTCTTAAGGAGCAACCCCACGAACTGAAATCCTTTCCTTAAGGTTGCAACCTTTACCATAACTCATTGATAATTAAGGGCCAAGGTGAAGAATGTTTGTTATGAAAGTCCAACGAGCTAATCGCAGTGAAGGCGAGCTCATCCTTTGGGATTTCCTTGAAAGTATCCATAAAGGCCTTCGAGTACCTCAATGGCTACTGACTCCACGGGACCACTCAATGTAGATGTGCCT
>NW_021521397.1:0-240 GCF_001605985.2 Dendrobium catenatum | reverse complement strand
CAACCTCGGAAAGGTCTTACATCCTTGGTGGATTCTGTCACGACCCGACTCGACCCGGGATGAATCCCGCTCGCACTGGGCCACGACCAAATCTTTTATCCAGGATTTGGCTTTGGAATTTGCTTACTGAACTGAATCTTCCAAATATTTCAACTCAAAAGTAAACACATAGACGGACACAGAGCTACTATGAATCGTCAATTACAGCGGAACAAAACATCTATATTTTTCTTTCTTTTC
>NW_021521396.1:0-297 GCF_001605985.2 Dendrobium catenatum | reverse complement strand
GATGTATGCATGCTATGCTATGATGGATGCACTTTAGATCTCCATACTAAGTGTGTCATTTGGTGAATTGTGTATGTGCGGGCTATGTGACATAGCATGCCACAAGAGAAGCACCTAACACCAGGAAATGGATTCACTAACCTATGTAGGTGGTGATGCCTCTTCCTAAAGTTTTGTATTGCATGCTGTGTTAGGGATTGACTAGGTTGGGCTAATGTGATTGATGAAATTTCATTTTCTAATTCTTTGATTATTTCTTGAAAAGTGTTGCTTTGATATGTCAATCCATGAACTTCT
>NW_021521395.1:0-295 GCF_001605985.2 Dendrobium catenatum | reverse complement strand
CTTATTGTCAATGCTTTGATCCAAAGTTTCTAGAGCAGACCTCTGGTGCTATGTATGCCGTAGTGCCTCTAGAAGTCTATAGCGCTTATATATAAGAAAGTTTACATATATTTATGTACTAAGAAGAGTTATCTAGTGATATTTAATATTTTTTGTCCATTAAGGAGCCCACATGTCTATTCATCGAGTATGCCAGATTAGAAGTGAAACATCTAACATGCAAAGAGAAAAGAAATCAAATTAAATCATCAAAGTCATTATGAAGAATATATATATATATATATATATATTCCAA
>NW_021521394.1:0-391 GCF_001605985.2 Dendrobium catenatum | reverse complement strand
GTCCTCTCAAGATTTAGCATGTAAAGAGGAAAGCAAGAATGGAAGAAATGCTGGAGATGTCCTTTTTTAGCAGGCCTTATATGAAGAAGAAGAGAGGTATTTAAAGGGAAAGGGCAAGTAAAGCTAAATCTGAATAAAATTATTAATCTAATATTGATTTATCAACTAATAATATTATAGTTGATCATGAATTTATTTATACAAGATTAAAATGGTTATAAAATGGTTAGCCAGATGGGATAGTAAAAAATTCTTCATATACATCCAAAATAAGGCAAAAATGGCTACCAGCAGATTATATTTAAATTAAATATTTTTTGAAATTCAATATAAATTCAAATGAGATCCAAATAAGTCATATAATCTATCAATTTCTATATATATAATCCAA
>NW_021521393.1:0-210 GCF_001605985.2 Dendrobium catenatum | reverse complement strand
CAAAAATAGTATTACAATGAAAAAAATTTCGGGGGCGTTGCCCCCTAAAACCCCCGCAGGGGTGCTGCCCCTTGACCCTGCGACCTGATCGGGCAGGTCGAACCCCGTTAAGGGGAGCTGCCCCCTTGGACCCATGACATATCTATGAAACGTGAGATTCTGTGCACAATTGAAAAGAATAATTAGTCACAAAAATGAAATGAATATATT
>NW_021521392.1:0-232 GCF_001605985.2 Dendrobium catenatum | reverse complement strand
ACTTGAGCTAACAGGGCACCTAAAGACTCATCTAAGGATGCGGTGTAGAGAATTAGTTGCTTTCCTGGAATCGGAGCTGCTAAAATTGGTGGGTTGGAAAGATATTGCTTAATATTATCGAAAGCATTTTGGCACTTCTCATCCCATACGAACTTAGCATCTTTCTTCGCAAGGACAGATAAGGGTTGACATCTTCCGGAAAGATTAGAAATAAACCTTCTTATATACGCCA
>NW_021521391.1:0-423 GCF_001605985.2 Dendrobium catenatum | reverse complement strand
AAGGTCCACAAACAAATAATAAAACAAAAAAAAAAGCTCAAATCATCTATTTATCAATGTTTCATATGTATATAAAATTGTTGCCCAAAAAACATCTATTAAGTTTTAATTGGAAAAGCATAAACCTAAGCGTACCAAACAAAGCCTAAATTCACATTGCATGTTAGTTCTATATTTGAAACCAAAGAAAAAATAATTATCGCATGATTAATCTTATACCCCTTTTAAAAAATTATTTAAATTTAGGTAAATATTCATAAATAAAATGCTTCAAATCATTTCTCATTTGAAATATTTTTCTGAAGACAATAGAAAATTCATTGTGAATAACTATAACATAACTTATAAAAATGTTAATGAGATGTAGCAGAGGTCATCTACTTACATGACCTAAAGAAATTTATAATCATCAATTTTTTGCAA
>NW_021521390.1:0-942 GCF_001605985.2 Dendrobium catenatum | reverse complement strand
TGCGTCTTAATACAAGCAATCCGATTGTCACGGCGTCGCCCCGTGGCCACCATGTGAAAGAAGTGCGAATTCGCATCCCCCTCCTCAATCCATCTAGTCTTCGCCCGCTGTCGCCACCAAGTCGCAAGGCGAGCCAATGTATCATTCAACTCACCAATACAGCTTTTCAATTCATCCTCCCTTTCCCGGCTAAGCCCTGCTGGAGAGCAGTCCAAGCTTTGAAGTTCCAAAATCCGCAGTTCCAGCGATGATTTGAGCTGATTAAGGTTCATAGAGCGCTGCCGGCTCCAGTGATAGAGTGCCCGAAGAGTACGTTGGCACTTGCGGTTGAGGATATTCGCCAGGGGGCCAAAGTCCAGTTTGTTCCAGTTTTTCTCCACAATTCTCCATGCCGCCGGATACATAGTCCACACATTCTCAAATCGCACCCACCTTTTCGGGACAGGGGCATTCCGTGGGCATAAGGTTAGGAGTAGCGGGGCATGGTCAGAAGCCACTCTACCCATATGTCGCACGGTCGCAAAAGGGGCTTCCCAAAGGCTTTCCGAATTCATGAGGACACGGTCCAAACGGACCCAAATCCGGCTGTTACCATCTGTATTGTTGGACCAAGTAAAACGTGGCCCCACAAACCCAAGATCATGCAAGTCATTATTGCTCATAAATTCCAACATTTTGAGCAGGCCCACAGTCGGAGTAACCCGCTTGCCCCCCTTCTTCTCGGCTTGATCAGTGCAGCAATTGAAGTCGCCCCCAACTAACATGGGGGTCGAGGCCTCACCGTGGACATTAACAGTCTCCCAAACATGACGACGGTGGAGATAATCCTTGTCAGCGTAGACCACCGCAACCGTCCAACACTGGTAGTGCGGAAAGGTGAGGGAGCCAATAACCACCTGCTCATTGGCAAATCGCACCTCAAAGTTCATAATGCCCACCCGC
>NW_021521389.1:0-211 GCF_001605985.2 Dendrobium catenatum | reverse complement strand
AAAAATAGTTTAAACACAAAAGAAAAATAAAAAATAACAAACGAGAAAAAAAAAAGATTTTTTTTGGATTTTAATCTTTCTAATTTTATTTTTTTTTGTTTTATGGAGGCATCATATGAGAATTCTTTTCAAAGAATTAAACTTTTAAAGTTCCAATAGATCAAGAAGTTTAGCAAATCTCAATCAGAAGAAGGTAGAATATCTGATTTTG
>NW_021521388.1:0-250 GCF_001605985.2 Dendrobium catenatum | reverse complement strand
GTTGGTAAAACTTACTACTCGTGCAATAAGGGATCAATTTTGACTCTTCGTCATGAAGAAAGGAGAACTGAGAAAATGAGGTTGCCGCTTGTAAATACCCACTTGAGGAAGATTGCTAAGAAGTAAGATTTCTCTCAATTCGAAAGTTTTGATTAGGAAGATTGCTAGTCGTCAATCAAATATGTAATATATATCTGGCATATAGCAGTAGCGTGTTTGGATATTTGAAATTTTAATATTTAAAATTAGA
>NW_021521387.1:0-591 GCF_001605985.2 Dendrobium catenatum | reverse complement strand
CTATCTCCTTTTTCTTCCTCCTGAAGCTAGCAGAGAACCACAACTAAAAGCTAACTCCTTACCTCTACCAACTCCCATGGATGAGAACTTCTAGACGAAGAAGAAGTAGAGCGACCCTTGAAGCAACCCTTGTGAATCCCATCACAAGCTCATCCTCACAAGATACTCTCTCTCTCCCTCTCTCTCTTTCTCTCCTCAAGGCCTTCTCAGGTCAAGGCAGTAGCCAAAGGTTGTTCAAAACGTTGAACAAGAGATGTTAAATAGAAGAGCTTGAAAGGAGCTCATTAATTACAAGTTGCTGACAATATCATCCAGGCCGATATGGACATCGGCCTGGTCGATCAGTACAAATCTTAGAAGATCGACCAAAGCATCGCCCTGAATGCAAACTTGGATGATTTAAAATTGGCTTGATCATCCCGGCCGATCAGTTCAAATCAGAGGAAAATCGTCCAGAGCATCGCCTTGAAGTCGAGCTGGCCATTATTTATCGTCCTAAAGTAACTAAGATTTTTGAATAGATCATCCTGGCCAATCCTGCGATCATCCAGGACTATATGATCGTATCAATCATCCTTAATTACTCCCTTG
>NW_021521386.1:0-244 GCF_001605985.2 Dendrobium catenatum | reverse complement strand
TTATGCTTATTATATGCGTGTGGTATGCGTATTATATGCGTGTGGTATGCGTATTATATGCGTGTGTTATGAGTATGATATGCGTGGGTTATGCTTATGAAATGCGTATTTAATATATTTTTTTTTTTGCAGGGACGATAGTATCTTGTTTGTTATTAACATTCTTATTACCAGATCTGAGATTGATGAGTTATTAAGCGACAGTTATTTAGGCAATGAACATGTAGATATTTTTGCCTATATC
>NW_021521385.1:0-522 GCF_001605985.2 Dendrobium catenatum | reverse complement strand
AGAGGAAATAAAAGCTCTTAGTGTTAGAAGAAGAGGGACTGTCATCTATCCACTCAAACAGTTGCAACAGAGTCGGAGTAAGCAGAATAGAGGAGCTATCATGGATTAAAGAGGTGATGATACTGTGAGAGTAAGAACATTCAAAAAGAGGTGCGTAGAGCTTTCAGTACATGGGCTATATTTGACACTCAACTGAACAAGCATAGGAATAAGAACATGCCAATGATAAAATATTGCATTTGGGTAGAAGAATAATAAGATTTCATTTATGATAGTTTTTTTTACCGCTTTTTGCAATAATTTTCTAGCATAAAATTTTCTATTGTGATAGTTTTTAAATTAAAGTTGTGAAAAAATTATCTCAAATGCACTTGATATCTAAAATATTGAATTTTAGGTGCAACGTTTTAAGTAGTTTATATTTAATGCTTCTTAATTCATGTGCTGGATTTTTCTTTGATCGCCTCCCATGCTTCCACATCCTGTATTCTTGTCTGTTAACTTTTTATCTATTTAATCACC
>NW_021521384.1:0-460 GCF_001605985.2 Dendrobium catenatum | reverse complement strand
CATAAAGTACTCTCGGACAACTGGGATGCTATTCAATTCATAGGATTGTCTTTTGATACATGGCATCCTCCTCCTCCCGAGTGGTCTAAGATTAATATTGATGCTGCATTGAAAAGCAACTATGGAGCAGGAATTGGAGGAGTTGTAAGAGACTATAGTGGAAGAATGATTCGTGCATTTGGTTTCTATGGAATGCATTGGGATATTTCACAATTGGAGCTTTATTCATTCAATTCTTTGAAGTATTTGTTACACAATTATTTGGATGATGCCAAAAGTGTCATCATCGAGGGAGATAATAAAAATGTTATTCAATTTCTTCAAGAAATGTATAGCAAAGGCAATAAAAAGGTTGGAATCAAGGAAGATGAAGACTTCTTTGGGTTAAGGTATGGGAGTAATGTCATTTTTAAATGTATTGGCAGAAAAGGTAATAGGGTAGCTGATATTTGTGCTAACC
>NW_021521383.1:0-303 GCF_001605985.2 Dendrobium catenatum | reverse complement strand
TTAATCAATTCATTGGAATGCTTAAGGAAATTAATCCAACATATAACATAATTCATACATATTTATATCGGACTAAGAGGTTGGTTTCCAAGCTTGGTTTGGCATACACAAAGATAGATTGTTGTGTCAATGAATGCATGTTACTCTATAAAGATGATCAATTAGAGATTGCATGTCGTTACTAAAACACACTGAGATTTAAACCAAAATCTATCATGAAAAGAAAGCTAAATGAATTACCAACCAATAGGTTATTTTACTTACTCATAATTCCTAGACTATAATGATTATATGCATCCATGA
>NW_021521382.1:0-345 GCF_001605985.2 Dendrobium catenatum | reverse complement strand
TCCAAAACTCAAAGCCAATCCTAGCAAGGAGAAGGTAAAGGAGAATCAAATGGTAAAGAAGGGTAAGAAGAAGTTTCAAAGAGCTTTCTCGGTAGACTTAGCTTCAGACTCAACTGAGACTGAAAAAGAAGAAAAAGAAGTCACTAATCTTTGCTTGATGGCAGACAATGTGGATCACTCAGATCAAGTAGAGGTATGTGACTTAACCGATGATGAATTATTTGAAGTTTCTGAACACATGCATGATGCATATAGGAAAATGAAAAAGATGCATGCTAGTGTTAGCTTGGAACTAGAAGAACTCAAGAAGGAACATGAAATTTTTAGGAAAGACCATGCTTCAAT
>NW_021521381.1:0-235 GCF_001605985.2 Dendrobium catenatum | reverse complement strand
ACCCAATGCAAGTGGCAATTGGGTCCAATTTGGTCTGAGTTGGAAGATGGCTAGGGTCCAAGTGTTTTTGGCTACTTTGGGTTAGCCTAAAACCTGACCCAGGTTAACTCAAGGCATGGGCTGGCTGGAGGAGATGTGTTGGACCTAGGGCCACCTGTGGGAGGTGTTGATCAAGTTCAATTAGGCTTAGGTTGAGAGTTGGCTCAATCTCAAGTGATCTTGGGCACTTTGGGTT
>NW_021521380.1:0-1813 GCF_001605985.2 Dendrobium catenatum | reverse complement strand
GGAGAAACAACATGGTTGGCTATCAAAAAGTTTTTTAGCACCGGTACTATGCATAAAGAATGAAAAGATGCGTTGATTGTGCTGATTCCCAAGGTGAATAATCCGAACGTTCCTTCTAATTTTCGGCCTATTAGCCTTTGTCAAACTACATACAAGATTGTTGCTACCATGCTTGTGAATAGACTTAAGAGTATCATGCATAAGATGATTTCTGAGGAGCAGTTAGCCTTCATTCCCGAGAGATCTATGTCTGAGCACTGCATTCTAGCTCAAGAGATCTTACATAAGTTTAAAACCTCTAAGAATAAAAAAGGATTGATGGCAGTAAAGCTTGATATGGAGCAGGCTTATGACAGCATGGGGTGGAGTACTTTGTAGAAAATTCTCGTTTGGTATGGATTTCCTATGGCTTTCTCTGGTTTTATTATGGAATGTGTTTTGAATGTGAGGTTTGCTATTGAATGGCAAGAAGCTTAGATGGATTGAGGCTTGTAATGGATTTCGTCAGGGATGTCCATGATCACCGTATTTGTTTATAATGTGTGCCCAACTCCTTTCAAATGTTATGGTGCAAAGGGGTCAGAGTTTGGGTATTCAGGTGTCTTCTCATGGACCAAAAATTACTCACTTACTATATGCTGATGACGTACTTGTCTTTTCTCAAGCCACATGTGGGTTGGCTAGATTATTGATGGAAATCATTGAAGATTTTTGTAGATGGACGGGATTGAAGGTAAACACTAACAAGTCCCAAATTATGTTTGGGAAAGCTGTTGGAAGATCCAGCAAGAAGTTGGCTAGAATTCTCGGGTTCAAGGCTGTTAAAAAGTGGAAGTATTTGGGTATCGAAATGTCTCTTAAAAGATTGAAGGTGGCTGATTTCCAAGACCTTTTGTCTCAGGTCATGGATAAGCTGAATGTTTGGGGGAAGAAATTGCTATCTTTGGGAGGGAGAATTGTGCTCTTGAAGACCTCTTTGTTAAATTTGCCAAATTTTGTTATTACGCATTCTATGGTTCCTAAAAAAGTGTTGCAGGAGATAGAGAAGTTGTGCAGAAATTTTGTTTGGCACAAACCTGATGGGGGAAGAGGTTTACATTATGTTGCTTGGGATGAGATGTGTAAGCCTAGGAGTGTTGGTGGGCTTGGCTTACAGTCTTGTATCATTAAGAGTTGTACATTGAAAGCAAGACTTGCCTTGAATTGTATCCAGAATACGAACTCCCTACTCCACCGAACTCTAAATGCTAAATACAGAGATAGTATTCTGGACGGGAATTGTAAGCACAACTCTTCTAATGCTTAGAAGATTATGACAAAAGGAGGTAAGTATCTCAAGAATGTTGTTAAATGGAAGGTGAGCAAAGGTAATAAGATCGATGTCCTTAGTGACATTTGGATTCTTGACAAAAGTCTTAATGCTTGGCCAACTTTTTTTAAATTGCATTGAATTGGAAGGTATGAAGGTGCAACAACTTTTAACAAATGAAGGAGAGTGGGATGATATGAAGTTGAGTTTGTTTTTCCATGAAGATTTAGCTTGGCGAATCAAGCAAGTTCCGGTTGATAGAGAGGGTGGCAGTGATAAGCTGGAACCAGTAAAAAAATTTTCGGGTTGTTCTGTTTCAGCCTTGGCCTTTAAGGTTGTGGCAAATAACAGTTACAAGGCTGATGATGAGGGATTCTATGAGTGGTTAAGAAAGCTTAAACTCAACATTAAGGTGGAATTGTTTTGGTGGAGGTTAAGTTTGCTATCCCAACTAACTCTTTCCTTATATTTAGAAGGTTAGCTACTAGTGACTCTTGTGCTAGA
>NW_021521379.1:0-221 GCF_001605985.2 Dendrobium catenatum | reverse complement strand
TCGGTACCGTTCCTCGCAGTTCATGCAAATAAAGAAAGGAAAATAGGGATTAGAATGCACATTTAATAAATAATAATGAAATAATTAAAATTTACTAAAAGTAAAGACGTACCTTTCTTCGGGCTTGAACACCGATTCTGTTGAATATCTTTTTGGAGCGTTTACTTTTGGAATTACACTTTGTAATTTCCCAACATGTATCTCGAGGCATGAGAAAGAGG
>NW_021521378.1:0-269 GCF_001605985.2 Dendrobium catenatum | reverse complement strand
TGCAAAAAATTGTTGAAGATGGGCTTTAATATGAGATCCACGTTATATGAGACCCAATAATATGGCAACAATGATCACAATTATTTGAGCCAATGCACAAAAGCCACATAAAAGAATACACAACAATAATCTACTATATTAAGAAACTGAAGGTAATGTGGCATATCAAGAGGAGGATAAATTGATTATTTTAAAGTTTTAATTAAATACCAAAAAAATAATATGTAGAAGAAATTAAGTTTGGATAACAATAACAAAGCCATTAAAGC
>NW_021521377.1:0-233 GCF_001605985.2 Dendrobium catenatum | reverse complement strand
TTCCTTCAGTACAAGCCCGTCTACTTCATTCTCTCTTGGTTTTGAAGTCCAACCGGCATCTAATATCACCCAAAATCATTCATTCCTCTGATTATCTCTTCCAACAAGCCGTCTTCAAGCTCCCTCCTACGAAAGCAGACACATACAACCTCTCTGCCCAACTTCTTCTCACGTCCCCAACCTCCAAATTGCTCCAACTTCAGCAAAGAGCCTCCCAAACACCACTGAACCAA
>NW_021521376.1:0-306 GCF_001605985.2 Dendrobium catenatum | reverse complement strand
TGCGTCTGCCTATGTGTACTCTGAACACTCTAAGATCTTGATGCAGGCAAACTAGAAAGAAAGAGCCAAGAGAGGAGAACACTAGGACTAGTAGAAAATAACTCAATTCAAAAATTAGTAAGCTGACATCCAAACAAACACCAAGACAAATGAAAGCCGAACAAACAAAACAATATTAAAATTAAAAAAAAAAACACTACCCTCAAAACAACAGGCAAGCAGTTTCCTCTCATGCAACGAAAAAAGTAGGCAAAATAAAATAAGTGCTTAAGGGCTTGCAAACCAAGGGTCCACCACAACTACAAG
>NW_021521375.1:0-550 GCF_001605985.2 Dendrobium catenatum | reverse complement strand
ATCCAACCCGAAACCCGGTTTTTACACCCCTATCTATTGGATGTTTTGAATGATATCTAATCGTTAATTGTTCTATAATGATCTGTACACTTAGTTTCAATCTTGGTCTATTATGATATGTACTGTTATGATGAGACTTCTTCATCATAAGAGATTGATTTTATTATCGCGTCAATGATTCAAATTTGAATTCTTTATCTTCATTCAAGAGGATAAAGAATTCAAATTTGTTTCAATCCTAAAAACCTTCGATTCATTTTTAAAAATAAAAAGGAGGAAATGAAAGGGACTGAAAATGATAAAGAAGTTGAGTTGAAATAGTTTCTACTTAATAAAATGATGCTTAGGCTTCGTTTAATTCGGTTTATGCTTACATAAAAAAGAGTTTTAGAAAAGGAGGTTGAGAAAAAGCTGTTCAATAAAATGGAGTTTTAATAATGAAATATGTTTGACTAATATTTTTAAAAGTGCTTATTATTACTTGAAAGTAAAAATCTTTTATGGGTTTTTAAATATAATGGATCTTGAGTGATATTGATGTGTACACAAA
>NW_021521374.1:0-240 GCF_001605985.2 Dendrobium catenatum | reverse complement strand
AATTTGAGGACTCTTTTTGCTCGCTCTCTCTCTCTCTAGGCCACCAATGGCTCTGAGATTTTCTGTGAGCACCCCCACGACTTTCATCCATCATTCCCAACTCAAATCCACTAGCGAGAGCTCTCCAGCGATGATCCTCTGGCGAACCTAAGGCAGAACTCTTCCTAGGCAATTTCCCACCGATCCAAGGCGTTTCAAGGCTCGATTTCAACTAGGAAATTATACGAGGATAGTCTACAA
>NW_021521373.1:0-229 GCF_001605985.2 Dendrobium catenatum | reverse complement strand
ATAAACCTAGTATACATGTCAGAAATTGATTCATGAGATTTCATGCAAAAAAGTTTGTAGTCATGCAAGAGAATATTCAAACGAGATTGTTTAACTTCATTAGTGCCTTCATAGGTGATACATAATTTACCAGTTTTGCAAGTGGAGACACGCATGTAATCCTCAGATTTTAAAGCACAGAAAAAATAGTTAAAACATTTTGCATTCAATTGAGCTAAATCTCGTTCAT
>NW_021521372.1:0-206 GCF_001605985.2 Dendrobium catenatum | reverse complement strand
GAAAAGCATAGAAGAATACATATAATTGAAGAATTAGAAGGATGGTCATAAAAGCCAAAAAAAAATTAATTTGTAGTAAGCCTTTGAGTAAGTTGAATATGAGGAAAGTTATGAGATCATTATTTATGCTACATTTCCTCTCCTTGGTTGAAGTAACAATCACCCCCTTTCTACAGCCCAAGTGAAAGAGAATGTTTATAGGATTT
>NW_021521371.1:0-217 GCF_001605985.2 Dendrobium catenatum | reverse complement strand
GCAGATATTTAAGTGTTATTTCTTCAAATTTTTGCGTAAATTATTATAATATTTGATTAAAATCGACCAGTAAATATTTTATTTAATAAATTAATAATATGTAATTGAATTTGAGAACCATATAATTATGCTTGAGATCGATCCACTACAGGAAAATCACTGATTTCCGCGGAATTTTCCGGTGGCTTTCCGGCGGTCACATTTCCGGCGGCTTTCC
>NW_021521370.1:0-366 GCF_001605985.2 Dendrobium catenatum | reverse complement strand
CAACAAATTCACCTCCTCTCTGATCAAATTTTGCTTCTCTTTCAGTAAGGCAGATCCCTCTCTCCTCTGCTTCACACGGCATGATACTAAAATCTTCCTACTCATCTATGTGGATGATCTACTCATCACTGGTAATAACCAAACCATTATTCATCAGCTCATCACTCAAAATTGATCAAGAATTTTCTCTCAAACAGCTGGGTGAAATCAACAACTTTCTGGGCATACAAGAAGCAAGCATCAGGCTTCTTATTACATCAAACTCAATATGCCCATGACATCATTTGCTCAGCCGACCTACAGCACAGCAAACCGGTATCAACCCCTATAATCTCCAAGTCAACTTCTCATCCAGACGACCACCTA
>NW_021521369.1:0-1699 GCF_001605985.2 Dendrobium catenatum | reverse complement strand
ACTACTATACTATATACTACTATATACTATACTATATTATACTATACTATACTACTACTTTAATAGTATACTATACTATACTACTACTATACTATATACTACTACTATATACTATACTATACTATACTATACTATACTATACGATACTACTACTACTATACTATACTATATACTATACTACTACTACTATATTACTATACTACAAATTATATACTACTATACTACTACTACTATACTACTACTACTATTATACTACTATAACTATACCTCTACTACTACTACTATACTATTACTATACTATACTACTATATACTACTATACTACTACTACTATACTATACTATACTACTACTACTATAATACTACTACAACTATACTACTATATACTACTATATACTACTAAAATAATACTACTACAATAATACTACTACAATAATACTACTAATATACTACTGCTACTATGCTATATACTATATACTATTACTAATACTACTATACTATACTATATACTATATGATACTACTACTACTATACTACTACTACTACTATACAACTATATACTACTACTATATACTACTATAATACTACTATACTATACTACTACTATATACTACTACTACTATACTATATACTACTACTATTGTTTATGGTTCAAATATAGAGTAGTTTATAGGGTACTATAGTGTATGGTTCAAAAAACCATAGCCATAACCATGAGTACTATAGTCTATGGTTCAAATAAGATAACGTGGTTTATAGGGTTTGTAGCTAGAATGAGTCTTTGTCATCTTCTACAATGGCTGAGTAAATTTCAAGAGTGAATGATTCTCTTGATGGCATCAAAAAGTTGAGTGGACTCTTAGATTTCGTTTGGGACGGTTTTTTTGCTACTTCTTAAAGCAGCTTTTTAGTACAAAAATTTTAAAATGTTAAAAAAATTTCTATTTGATGGGTAGCAATGGTTGATATTGAGGACTTTCAAGTCCGTGTGGGGTGAGGAAATTGTTAAAGAACTTAAAAGCATAAGGTTTAGTTTCACAACAAATAGTTGAAAAATATTTTGTTGTAGAATTAAGGAAATATCAAGTGATCGATTGTTACCTATAAGTATAAGCTTTTGGGTTAAAAAAAGTTGTTCATTTTTGTAACTATTATGGAGTTGTCATAGATTCCATTTTTTTTAGAAATTTTTATGGTGAAAAGTTGTTTTCTACAATCATAATAATGAAGTTATTTTCTATACAATAACTTTACAACTAACTTTATAAAACGCTACAGTTGTCACAAACAAACACTGAAAAGCCCCTAACAAATACAATAATATTGGAGTTAACCTCTTCTCTCAAAGCAAAGTGATGGAGCAATATGTTTGTCTGGATTATAGTGGAGTTAACCTCTTCTCTCATGCACAGATGAATCAGTCGATTGCAACGTCGTCTTCCTCTCCTCCTCCGCCGTCAACCTGGCGGCCTCCATTTTTCAGTATCTCGTAGTAAATCTGCAAGCCTCAAATCTGAGGTGAAGTATGGGGAGAAAGATAGCGGCTTTGAATTTTCCATCAGGAAGAGAATTATGAGTTTTCTAAAAATATCAGGGGAAGACTATGGCATAGTTTGTACTGCCAATAGAACAGCTGCTTTCAGGTTGCTGGGAGAAACTTATGCATTCCAATCCAATAAGAGGCTGCTAACAGTTTATGA
>NW_021521368.1:0-742 GCF_001605985.2 Dendrobium catenatum | reverse complement strand
AAAAAAAAAAAAAAAAAACTCGAATAAAATTTGCAAGTATATCTTCATAGAGTATATTGATTTTTCACAATACATATAAACAGTAAAGTGATTACATTAATCTAAATACAAAAATCAGCTGAAGCAATATTAAAGTTGGGACTTCCTTTAAAAATTTCTGGCTTCGCCACTAGGGATATACATTAATTGAATTTTATTCGTTGGCCAACATGCTATTGTCTTTTTCATATATTGAGAGTATAACATCATGAATATATTAGTAGTGGTATAATAATGGATGGATACCATGCATTCATCATTTGGTTTTTAGAAGTTGATGTAGTGATGCTTTAATTTTAAAAAGAGTTTTGAAAGAATTTCACAAGAAATATTAGAGAACTAGTAGAAAACCAATTGAATAACAATCCTATACTTACCAAATGATAGATATAACTCAATCTCACTAAAGGAAGAGAAAATAAATTTGCCACCAAGTTTAATGAAAAAGAGAGAAATCATAGGTATAGATTGGAACAACTTTCTTACTGTTTTGTAAAGCTATTTTTTATTACAAAAATATCTTAAAAGCAGAAAAAAAAAATAGTGGTCTAAAGCTGTCCCAAATAAAGCCTTAAATTATATTTCATAAGTAGTGTGTTAAATCATGAAAAAAAATCATAGAAATATAAAGAGCATAAAATTACTTAGTCAAACTTAAAGTTACATACATACATGATTTATAAATATTTATCTCTTCATTTTA
>NW_021521367.1:0-253 GCF_001605985.2 Dendrobium catenatum | reverse complement strand
TTTAATGCCCTCGAACTTTGAAATTTTTTTTTTTTAATTTCAAAGGCTTTAAAAAAAATTTGGATTAGAGGGGCAGGAAGAGAATGAGTGCTTGTAGGTTCTCCGCTCCCGCGCATTTGATGACATAGGAGATCTCAAAGATCTCAATTTGTCAATTATTTTGATTGATCTTAATCAACAAATTCTTAAATTATAATTAACTAAATCAGTTAATTATTTTTTTTTTTGGTCAATTTTAACATTTTAGTTCAAT
>NW_021521366.1:0-254 GCF_001605985.2 Dendrobium catenatum | reverse complement strand
TCTTCAAATCTTTGGTGATTCTCAGCTCGTGATAAATCAGGTCCTCGGTATCTACAAGGTTGGCAAAGTCGAATTGGCTCATTACCATCGACGAGCCCTCGAGCTTCTGAAGCAAGTACCAAATGTCAAAATGGCTCGAGTTCCTCGAGGACAGAATGCTAAAGCAGATTGTTTGGCCAAGTTGGCCAAAGAAATGGCGAACATCAACGAGGAAAGACCTATATTCATCGGGGTTTACACTCGTAGGGTCTTGG
>NW_021521365.1:0-312 GCF_001605985.2 Dendrobium catenatum | reverse complement strand
AAACCTTATTTACTTATTATTTTTCTATAAGGGCCCATAAGTTAATGAAAAGAGAAACCTTTTTAGTTATTAGACTAATTAATGATTTTAAAAGCCATGTCATCATTTGTCTATTTTGAAAGAGAAGGAATGGGGCTCTATTTGTGGGTAAAGAGAGAAATCAACCATTTATAATATGATTAGCCCATGCTCGGCACGTGTCAAACACATTGTTTGAAAGAGAAGGAATGATGCTCTATTTGTGGGTAAAGAGAGAAATCAACCATTTATAATATGATTAGCCCATGCTCGGCACGTGTCAAACACATTGTG
>NW_021521364.1:0-432 GCF_001605985.2 Dendrobium catenatum | reverse complement strand
GCTGAAAGACCATCCCAAGATACATCTCCTAAGACTGTGAATCTGACCAAGCGACAACACAAGGCATCCAAGGCTTTTATGGAGAAGCAGTTATTGCAGCTTGGTCCGATTGCTGCATTGCCCAGGAAAAGAAGGAAGAACTTACAAGATGACACTGGCGGGGACTTTGTCCCCTTTGAGGATCAATGATGCCTTACCCTTATACATGCCTTAGGGTGAAGGTGGTGTCTATCCGACTGCCGGCGCAATGGGATATCTTTCTACCTTCGGGCGTGTTGACCCCTTTCTCAGGTATCTCCCCCCGCTGGAGTTGTTCTTTAGGCACTACTGGATCTCCGAGGGCATGCTTTAGGGGTGGGCCTCATTGTGATTCAAAGGGGCATGTCCTTGTTTTTTTCCTTGCTTTTATCTTTGACTGTCATACTTGTATGG
>NW_021521363.1:0-239 GCF_001605985.2 Dendrobium catenatum | reverse complement strand
TTGTTAAGATTGATCATCTTAAATTCCTCTTTCAATTAAAGACTTGGGATAATTCAAGGTTCTTTATTAAGGCTAACCCATGATATAATAAACATTTATTTGTCATGTGATTTTTCCTTAAATTAGTTGACATACCTTGAATTGATATTGAGTTAGGTGATTTTATAACATCTTTAATAGTTTTTCCTCTTCAATAGTGATAAAAAAAAAAGAAGCATATTTGGGTTCACCCAATATTT
>NW_021521362.1:0-656 GCF_001605985.2 Dendrobium catenatum | reverse complement strand
GTGCCCGATCAAGATGATTTTGCGATGCCGTATCAATTGTAATATCTGATTTATTGATTCAGTAAGTTTTATATCATAGTTACATGCTCATGAGGTTGCATTTAATCCCCATCTTGCTCTTGGTAAGTGAATTTTGCGGTTGTAATGATGTTTTGACTGACTTAATTGCACTAATGAGCCCAATAATATTGAGCGAAATGCTTCAACTCAACTCAACTTGAAAAGTTCGGATTGACCCGTTTAATAATCGGGTTGGATTTGGTTTAGATTCTTACACCTGTTTATTAAGTGGGCTAGATTTGAATTGACCAACGAACTTGGTTTTGACTTGAAAAATTTTCTTAGATTTTTATACTCGTATGTGTAATCTTTTTATTTTTTAATGTAGGGCTATTTTTGAGTTGGATATGAACCTGACCCATCAACCCATTTTTGACTCAGCCTATCCCAAAGGGCCTTTTATTTGAACCGGTCACAGGACGTAGCTCTACGTTCGGCCGCCAGTAAAATCGCGCCACTCGTTCTCACTATTTACCGCGCGCCCCAGCAACCCAATCCGGAACGGACACAGAATGGCTCGGTATTTCTCGATTTTGCTAGGTATTGCTCGGTATCACTCGGTATTGCTAGGTATTGGTCGATTTTGCTCGGCAATA
>NW_021521361.1:0-364 GCF_001605985.2 Dendrobium catenatum | reverse complement strand
GTACTCCCCACTGGTGCTGCCTGACTGGCACTCTGCCCGACTGTCATGTCTGGGTCTGGCTGATTCATACAGAAAATCCGAAAAAAATCCGAAAAACTATCACAAAAACAACACAATAAAAAGCCGAACAAACCAAAACTACCCCCAGTCAGACTCACTGATCACTTCCTAGAGCTCTGTTTTACACAATCCCCAAATTCCAAAACCAATGCTCTGATACAACTAAAGTTTGTCACGACCCGACCCGATCCGGGATGGATCCCGCTCGCACCGGGCCACGACCAAAACTTTTATCCAGGATCTGGCTTTGGAATTTTCTTACTGAAATGAATCTTCCAAATATTTCAACTCAAAAACCAACACA
>NW_021521360.1:0-480 GCF_001605985.2 Dendrobium catenatum | reverse complement strand
ATAAATTCCAAAGCCAGATCCTGGAATCAGTTCAGTCGGTTTGAGTTTGGCCACGACCCGATACGAGCGGGATCCGTCCCGGTCGGGTTGGGTCGTGACACAACCACCCCCCCGCCAACAATGGTGAGTCTTGTTGAAGTTCCTAAATTTTTTCTTGGAAGAGCTACCTCAAGCAAAAAAAAAAAATCAAAGGCATCGAACTTTGCCCATTCACCATAGGTACCCTTTACCAAAATGATTAGTCACTAATCATCTACATCAAACCGCCTGACCATTGCAGGCTGATTCCCTCATTTGCAATAAGATCTGCAATAGGTAGTGCATGAGTCTATTGCAGATGGCGAGTCTTAGTGTTCACTAATATTAAGCATAAGTGATTAAACTATGGCGAGTTACAAACAAAAACTTTTTTTTTAGAACATGTTCTCTATTATTGTGTGTCAAAGTGCCCTTAATGCTTTATATTGTTGAATTCACTTT
>NW_021521359.1:0-326 GCF_001605985.2 Dendrobium catenatum | reverse complement strand
CATGAAATATTAAAATTTTAGGTGTGAGATATATAAATAGCATGTTATAAAGTGGTATGTATATAAATCCCTCAAAAATATAGTAAGAGGGATATATATATTTGAATGGATGTGCAATATCATTTCTATAAATATGGGAGGGTGAACCGTCAAAGTAATGAAAGAGGATAGAGAAGGCATGGGAGAGAGAAAAATAATGGACAGTTACTTGTTATTTGGGTAGAGGCATCTAAATTTAAAACCCAAGATCTACTAGTAGAGACACCTGCAGTTGTTCTAGAGAAAGGGATGGCATGAAATGCTAAAATAGATGTTTGAGATTATTC
>NW_021521358.1:0-564 GCF_001605985.2 Dendrobium catenatum | reverse complement strand
AGACAGTCTCTATAATGAAGGGTCCTTCCCAAGTGGGTTCAAATTTGCCCCCCAACTTTCGATGGGCTAAGATAGGCCTCCGAAGGACCAACACCAAGTCTCCCGCATGGAAGGTCCTAGGTCGCACTAGTTTATCATGGGATTGAACCATACGGGACTTATATAACTATAAACTTTGTTGAGCTTGGAGACGTCGCTCTTCAAGGCCTTCGAGTTCTTCCAACCGCAGTTTTACATTTTGTTCATTTGTGATTTGATTTTGAACTGCAATCCTTAGCGAAGGGATTTGTATTTCCAAGGGTAACACGGCCTCAGATTCATACACTAGTGCAAATGGGGTGGATTGGGTCGGGGTTCTATAAGTGGTACAGTAAGCCCACAAAGCTTCCACCAACCGGTCATCCCACTGTCGTTTGTTATCATCAAGGGTCTTTTTAACAATTTGCACCAAGGTTTTATTAAAGGCCTCGGCTAATCCATTTGTCCGAGGGTAATAGATCGTCGAGTATCTCCAATCAATATTATGACGCCTTACGAAACTGTTGATTTTTGTAGACTTGAATG
>NW_021521357.1:0-283 GCF_001605985.2 Dendrobium catenatum | reverse complement strand
ACTCTCCTTTTGCACCCATAGCAAGGCGAAAGCCTTTAAAAAACTCTCTTCCACCACTACCCGGTGCGACAAAGAACCATCATCCTTTTACACTCTCCAAGTGTTGGTAGAGAACCGTCCATCCTTTCACACTCTCCCGATGTAGGAAGAGAACCCTTCATCCTTTCACACTCTCCAAGTATAGGCAGAGAACCCTTCGGCTATTTATACACTCCAAGTGTAGGCAGAGAACCCTTCGGCTATTCACACTCTCCAAGTGTAGATAGAGAACCCTTCGGCTGTT
>NW_021521356.1:0-261 GCF_001605985.2 Dendrobium catenatum | reverse complement strand
AAATATTATGCTTTGATCGCTTTCTTAATTTTTATATATGATTTATAAATTATGATGTCGTATCCGCGCCGTACCCGTATCTTGTATTTTTAAGAATTGACGTGTCCCGTATCCGTATCATGTCATATCCGTGTCGCCGTATCTGTATCGGTGCAACATAGGTTGTCAATGATCGTTTTGGTGAAGATGGTTTGAGGACCTTAGCGGGGTGCTGGTGGTCGAATAATAGTGGTCGGGTACTGGTGCTTGGAGAATCGTAGT
>NW_021521355.1:0-1054 GCF_001605985.2 Dendrobium catenatum | reverse complement strand
TTTTGTCGGAACACCACCTGAGGCCTGGACTTTTGCTAGGCCACTACCTGACGTCCAGAGTTTTACCAAAGTACCGCCCTACTACAACGGTCTTTCTGACCCCGGTCTCTTACCGACTACAGTCCTTCCGACCTCCGTCGCCTAATGCGGTCCGTCCGACCTCCATAACCAGACAATGGACTTTCTGACCCTGGTCTCCTGCCGACTATGGTCCTTTCGACCTCCGTCGCTTACTGCGGTTCGTCCGACCTTTATCACCAGACAACGGTCTTTCTGACCCTGGTCTCCTGCCTACTACAGTCATTCTGACCAAACAAACATGTATATGTAACTCCTACCATGTAATGCAATCTATATGATGTATATTTGCTACATCAATACAAGGCCTTCTCCAAAGGAAGGGCCTCATTTGTAATCGACTACAAATACTAGTGGATTCATTCAAACTGGGCCAGGCCCCGTGGTTTTTCCCCCTTTAAAGGGGTTTTCCACGTAAAAACTCTGGTGTCTCTTATGAATGTTTCACCCCCTCACTTATCTGCTTGTGTGTTGGATCTTTGTATAATGCTAAGACGTTAAACCATATATTTCTCTACCGCCGCGAATACTCCAGGACGCAACAGTTTGGCGCCGTCTGTGGGAAAGTGATTCCCGACTGGGGGGGCAACTTCTTCTCCAATCTCAAAAGATCGCTCTTATCAACTTCCTGACATCAGTCATTATTGCATCAGATGCGGACTGGGAGGCAACTTTGACCCAAATTCTGGTCAAAAAGATCCTCTTATGCTTTATATATCAAGATGATATTTTGGGAAAATCCCAGCGACATGCAAGGATACTTCCAATCAATTACAAGCCTTATACAGTCCTTTGCTGGGCTTCTACTCATTGGACAAAGTCTTAATCTCATCCTCAAAAAGGCAGTAACGGTCTAAAGGTAGAATATTCTTCACCTTTGATTCGGGATATACGCGGTGTTCGCCCCCTCCTAATCAAAGCAAAATCAATCCCAAGGGGACTCGATTTGACCTCTTCCACACAGGTTAACGTCGTC
>NW_021521354.1:0-417 GCF_001605985.2 Dendrobium catenatum | reverse complement strand
TTACGCCTCAAAACGCCTTGAGACTTACGCCTCGCCTTACGAATGAAAAATGCCTCAATACCCGAATACGCAATTTTAAACATTGTCGCACTCCATCTTCATTATGTTTATGATCACATGTATTCTAGTTTATTTTGGTTATTTGAATGAATATGATTGTTTATGTATGAATTTGTTTATGTAAATGATAATCTTTAGCAATGTAAATGATTTAGTAAGCATAGAAGGATAAATATTCATAAAGCGCAAGTAAAACGCAACTAAAGTGCAAGCAAAGGGCACCTAAAGCACACCTAAAGCGCACCTAAAGGGCACCTAAAGCGCACCTAAAGGTCACCAAAAGCGCACTTAAAGGGCACCTAAAGCGCAACTAAATGGAAGTTAAAGGGCACCTAAAGGGAAGCTAAAGGGTAATTG
>NW_021521353.1:0-293 GCF_001605985.2 Dendrobium catenatum | reverse complement strand
TCGTGGAATGCAACCATGACACCTTAGATATAATAATAAAGTGGTAAGTGGTTGGAAGTCTGATAGGAAATACTTGAGTTCGCAAGTAACCCTAAGGTAATACTTGAGTTCGCAAGCAAACCCAACCAAGATTAGTACGAAAAGAAGAGCAAAACTGCTGTTTACAGCAGGAAAACAGCAAAAGCAGTGGAAATCTGAGAAGAAACTTGTAGGAAATCAAAGCAAACACTTGTATTCCAATAGGAAATGAAAAGCTCTTGCAAGATACAACTTTCCTTCAATTCGAGAGGAAG
>NW_021521352.1:0-1107 GCF_001605985.2 Dendrobium catenatum | reverse complement strand
GCCATTAAGCACAGATTAGTGACTTCCTCTTCCTTCTTAGTCTCTGATGAATCTGAAGCTGAGTCCGCTCAGAAAGCTCTTTGAAACTTCTTTTTGCCCTTCTTTACAATTGGTTTCTCATCAACCTTCTCTTTGCTAGGAGTGGCTTTGAGTTTTGGGCATTCATTCTTGATATGACCAGGTTTCCTGCACTCATAGTAAATCACTTCATTTGAAACTTTGACATTTCAATTAAATTTACCTCTATTCCAATGATGACATCTCTTATGCTTTCTCTTTAGAAAACTTTTGAATTGTCTGCTCATCAATGCGATGTCATCTTCATCCTCAGGTTATGAGTGTTCACTCTCAAACTCTTCCACATTTAGTGCTATGTTCTTCTCCCTTTGTGGTTCAACTGTATCAATTTTTCTTTGGCTAACTCCTTGCTTGTAAGCAATTAGCAAACCAAGAAGATTGTCAATAGAGTAAATATTTAGATCTTTAGACTCTATAATTACAATAATTTTAGCATCATAAGCGTAGACAAACAACGAAGAATTTTGTTAACCATTTCAACATTCGTTAGTTCCCTACCTAGTGCATACAAAGAGGTGATTATTTGTGTGAATCTTATGTACATATCAGAAATGGATTCATTTAGTTTCATGCGAAACAGTTCATAATCATGCAACAAGATATTAAGTCTAGATTGCTTAACCTCATTAGTCCCCTCATAAGTTATACAAAGTTTATCCCATATGTCCTTCCCACTTTTGTAAGTAGAAACCCGCATGTAGTCTTCTGATTTTAAAGCACAAAAGAAACTATTCAAGCATTTGGTATTTAGTTGTGCTAAGTCACATTCTTCTACTCTCCAGTCCGTTAAAGGGGTTTCAACTCTAAGTCCAACTAATCTAGTTGGTTTTGTATACCCTTCCTGAACTAAGTTCCACATACGATAATAAAGTGACTGTAAAAATGTAGACATGCGTGTTTTCCAAAATCAAAATGTATATTATCGAATAGTGGAGGTCTAATTATAGAGTAACCCTTGGGTGTATTTCGGTTTCCAAATGTAGCCATCTACGTTAATAAAAAAGTAGTCAAAACTTATGATTTTGAAAC
>NW_021521351.1:0-207 GCF_001605985.2 Dendrobium catenatum | reverse complement strand
GTCCTTCTTGGTCCGTGTCAACCAAAGTACGAAATCCATGCTGAGATCCTCCCAAATGGAAGTCAGCATTGGCAGCGGACTGTACAGCCCCGTATTCTGACGTTGGCCCTTGTATACTTGGCACACTGTACAGTTTTGCACAAATTTAGCGACATCTTTCCGCAAGTGCGGCCAAAAAAATCGAGCCCGCATCTGTTCCACGGTCTT
>NW_021521350.1:0-264 GCF_001605985.2 Dendrobium catenatum | reverse complement strand
CTTCAATTGATTACAGAGTGAGTTTGAAATTCAGACATAATTAACTGCCCTACAGCAAGGGGCAAATTATTCTGTGCATACGTCAAACACCATACCAATCAGAATGCGCCACGTCACCCCAACTCAGTACCGCGCTCGGTACCGTGCTCGGTACCGCTGACATGGCGCATTCTTGTTGACCTCAAGATGATGAACAGCGTTCAGCATCCGCACAGAATAATTTCTACCGGAGGTATAAGAAGCGTGCAAAGTTATGCTTTCCAT
>NW_021521349.1:0-205 GCF_001605985.2 Dendrobium catenatum | reverse complement strand
AGTAATTTGAATAAACCTTGTATACATGTCTAAAATTGTTTCAAAAGGTTTCATAAAAAACAATTCAAAATCATGCATTAACAAATTCAACTTGGATTGCTTGATTTCACTAGTGCCTTCGTATATAGTGTGCAATTTATCCCAAACTTCCTTACCGGTTGTGCATGTGGAAACTAACAAAAAATCATCAGAATTTAAAGCACAA
>NW_021521348.1:0-272 GCF_001605985.2 Dendrobium catenatum | reverse complement strand
GAATTCAAATTAACTCTAATGCATGCTCTTGCAAATTATCTCCTGCCCCACCTAAACATGTTTCCATTCAAAAGTAATGGGGTCCCAACTCTAGAAACAATTCTTGAGATATTGGACTCATCCCAACAATAAAGGGGTAAGTGAGGAAGAGGAACCCAAATTGGAGATGAAACACCTTCCAAAGATTGAGGTGAAAAGTTAGGAGACCACTTATCTAACCCAATTGCAAATCCCTCGACAAACCATGGACCACCATTAAGAACTTCTTCCAT
>NW_021521347.1:0-313 GCF_001605985.2 Dendrobium catenatum | reverse complement strand
AAATCCTTTATAACAGGCAAAGGCTAATAGAACTCTATTGGCTTCTAATCTAGCTACAGGGGCAAAAGTCTCCTCAAAGTCTATCCCTTCTATTTGGTTATACCCCTTAGCCACTAATCTTTCTTTATTCTTAATCAGCACTCCTGAATCATTCACCATGTTCTTAAAGACCCACTTTGTCCCAATTACACTTTGTCCCTTAGGTCTTTCTACAAGCTCCCAAACATCATTCCTTACAAATTGATTCAATTCTTCTTGCATTGCTAAAATCTAAAGCTCATCAGTAAGGGCTTGGTTAATGGTGGTGGGTTTA
>NW_021521346.1:0-261 GCF_001605985.2 Dendrobium catenatum | reverse complement strand
CAGCCGAGTCGACAAGGTTCAATCCAAAAATAGAAATGACCCCCAAACACCCCGATAATGGACGTGTTGAATGCAGATTTCAACCGGAGGGGTCCACAATATATTTCAAAAATGCCCTCAAACCTATACAAAATCCAAATATTTTTCAAGTGACCTCAAGGTCACCCCGATGATGGCCGTGTTGAAAGAAGATCTCAACCGGAGGGGTTAATTTCAGGCATTTTTATGTTTCCCAAAAGTCCAAATCCAAAGCTCCACAAA
>NW_021521345.1:0-309 GCF_001605985.2 Dendrobium catenatum | reverse complement strand
ATTCACACTCTCCAAGTGTTGGCAGCGAACACTTCGGCTATTCACACTCTCCAAGTGTCGGCAGCGAACCGGATCTCCTTGATAGATATTTTCACAAGAAATCTAGAAGGAAGAAAGAAAAGAGTGAAGTAATCCCAATTCACAAGTAGAGATTCTTACCTTTGAACTCCAAGTGAAGCCTTCACACTCCAATGGTATGAAAATTTTTCAGAGGACCAATCGCCATGGATGATAATTTAATTTCGTCTGGACGAAAATTTTCTAGAGACCAGATCATCCTGGACGATTATTAATTTCTTCTGGACAAAA
>NW_021521344.1:0-220 GCF_001605985.2 Dendrobium catenatum | reverse complement strand
TATCAGAATATGCCTATAGGCGTTCTGAATGATGTATATCTTTCATCTTCAGGAGCCATCTTGATTTGATTGTATCCCAACGATCCGTCCATGAAGGAGAACATGTCGTAGTTAGAAGTGTTGTCAAGTAGAAGTTCTGATACTGGGAGCAGAAAGTCATCTTTCGGGCACGCCTTATTGAGGTCTGAATGATGTATGTCTTTCATCTTCAGGAGCCATC
>NW_021521343.1:0-274 GCF_001605985.2 Dendrobium catenatum | reverse complement strand
ATATAATAATCATGCGACCATACAATAATCACATGATTACGCAATGATTATCTAGTCATATAATGATCACACCATAATACATAATCATTCCATGACCACACATTTATACAATAACCAATCAATTATTCAATGGTCACACCAAAGTTATATAATCACGCAATGAGCAATCCAATATATAATTATCACCCCTCAAACACACAATTATGCAATGACCACACACTAATTCAATCAACCACACAAACATGCAATGCTCACACAATCATGCAAGCATGGT
>NW_021521342.1:0-1348 GCF_001605985.2 Dendrobium catenatum | reverse complement strand
ATTAAACAATTAAATAAATTTTTAAATTTTATTAATTATACTTATATTTTATTTATAAAAAAATTAAAATTAATAAATAACTCATATGGTAGGCATTGTTTCCCAAAACAAGCAGACCATATAATAAAAAAATAGACAAATTTGGACCATATAATGAAAAAATATCAATCAAACACAATATCTAGGAGTAAAATAAATTATTTAGTTAAAAATATAATGATTTTTTTGGACATTAGGTCAATTAAGATAAACTTGTACACAAAAAATAAATAAATAAATAAAATTTAAAAAAAAAAAACTCATACACAATGCATAGGTGTGTCAATATTTAACATGACATGAAAACCCGATCCAACCTAATCCAAAAATTCCAGGTCAACCTGTTTGGCAAACGGGTTGAGTTCAAGTTCCAAATTTTGACCCGTTTGAAGAATCGGGTGTGGTTCGAGTCAACCCATTAACTCAAAGTTGACCCATATTTGACCTAATTCCCCCACCAAAGCTCATGCAGTCTTGCTTCCACATGCCCGCATATGTCATGCCTCTACTAGTACGCTTGCACTTGCATGTAGGGTTTGCTTTTCCTCTTCTCCAACTTCCGCTGCTTTCGCACACCCACTCGCATACCGCGTTCTCCTCCTACGACTTTCGTTCCTGTTGGATCAAAAGTCACGAAAACTCACCCTCTTCGTTCTTCTGTTGGATTAGAAGTAACGACAATGATGACAGGAGGGAGTTCGCTCATTATGAAGCTAACCGTTTTATCCCATTCGGGCACTTTTTAGGACAAATCTCGCAAGTCACACAAGGTTTTGTGTCGAATCGAGTCAACTCGGAAACCCAATGAGTCAAGTTGAGGTTAAAATTTCTGACCTATATGTAAAAAACAAGTCGAGTTTGGGTTGTGTCAAATAGTAGCGGATCAATAATGGTTTCGAGCTGAACCCGAACCACAACCCTATTTTGACACCCCTAAGCAGGGGTGTGAGTGAGCCGAGCAGGCTCGCGACCCGACTCGATCTCGGCTCATTTAAGAGCTCAAGTGCCAAGCTTATTGAGCCAAGACCATGAGTTCAAGCATGGTTAGGTTCGGCTCATGAGCTCGCAAGCCGACTCAAAATTATTAAATTCAAATATTTTAAAAAATTAGTAATAAATGCTAGATAAATCACAATCCTGCCTACATTTTAAATTCCGTCTGTCATGTACTTCGAGAATTCAAAGTTATTCTCAAATCTCAGTCATTTGCATCTCTTTATTCTCTCTCTGACAGCAATAAATGCTAATAACTCTCTTTGACAAAACCCAAAACTCTCTCTCTCTCTCTCTCTCTCTCTCTCTCTCTCTC
>NW_021521341.1:0-289 GCF_001605985.2 Dendrobium catenatum | reverse complement strand
CTTTTGCTTAGTTTGTTAGCTTCTTCACTACTTCTTCCGTGTCTTGGCATCGCACACCTACAAACTGAGGAGAACCCAAAAGATATATGGCTCGACAAATAATAAAAGGTACGTTCTAGTTTCCATTGCATTTTTCATTTCCTTACACTGTTATTTATTTATAGAACTGCTCTAATACATGTCTTTTCTATGTTTTGCGAGATACTATTTTGGAAAGCGATGGATAAGGAGCACTTGGAGCTGAAGCTAGGGCAATCGGATCCAAGCATCAGTCGTCCCTACTCATCTA
>NW_021521340.1:0-543 GCF_001605985.2 Dendrobium catenatum | reverse complement strand
TAGGGGGAGAGTTGTTTTTTAAGTGCAAAATGTAATTAAAATTCTTCTCTGGAGATCATATTGTACGAGTTTAATTCGTACCGTACGATCCAAGCTATGTGGACGATTCTGTGAATAGATCGTACTGTACGAATGCCTTCGTATTGTACGAACTAGATCATACCAAAATTCAAAACCCTAGCCGCAGTTTAGTTTAAGTAAGTGATTTTGCGCCGTTCATACTGTACAAACCTGTTCGTACTATACGATCTATTTTAAATACATACTTAAATTAACCCGTGATTAGTGCATGTAATCCAGGCCTAATTAAATTTTGAACATCGTATTGTACAAACTAGATCATACCATACGATGAACAGAGACGAAGTATGATTGTTTCGGATATCGTCCTGGACGATCTCTTGGTTTTTGTCACATCGTACTGTACGATAGTACTCCTACCATACGATGAACAGAGATGACATCCGATCGTCCAGACCATCGTCCTGTACAAATAGTATCTTGTTGGATCGTACCGTACGATATTATATCGTACAGTACGAA
>NW_021521339.1:0-1526 GCF_001605985.2 Dendrobium catenatum | reverse complement strand
GTACCAAATGATTTGAATATATGACCACATGTATCATATAGTACAAAGAGAATCATATAATATGATATACAAATTAGAAATTGAATCTAGACTGTTAGTTGAATAGAGGGCTATGATCTGTGCATTTTTAATAGATCGTACAGTACGAAGGTGAGTCGTACAGTACAAAGGTGAATCGTACAATATGGTGGGGACAAAAAATTGGTCAGTTTGAGAGTTCAATGAGGTGAGTGTGTGATAATCAGGAAATACCTTAGAACAGTTTTTTTTATTTTTGATTGATTTTGATTTTTTTTTTTTGTAATTTTTTATTTTTTATTATTTTTTGTTTTTGTAATTTTTTTTTATTTTGTATCACGCATGAATGTCTATGACACCAAGTTTTGTTCTCAAGGTGCTAAAGGTGTCATAGGTTAGTGGTTTTGTGAATATACCTGCTAATTAATCTCTTGTAGCTATATGATGCAATTCTATGTCTCCTTTGGCTACATGATCTCTTATAAAGACATGTCTAATATCTTTATATTTTGTTCAGGAGTGTTGAATTGATTTTTTGGATATACAAATTATACTAGTGTTGTCACACCTAATTGGGATTGTTCCTACAGGTAATCCAAGATCTAGAAGTTATTATTTTAACCATAGCACTTATGCAATGTAACTTCCTATTGCTATATATTCTACCTCAGTTGTGGAAAGGGCTACTGAATTTTGCTTTCTATTGGACCGAGAAACTAAGGATTATCTAATGAATTGACAGGTGCCAGAGGTACTTTTCCTATCTACCCAATATCGTACAAAATCAAAATCTTAGTACCCTAATATTTCAAAGGAGGTGATATGCCTAGGATGATACTAAATTCCTAAGTTTGGAGTGCCTAGTAGATATCTAAGGATTCTCTTGATGCAGTAAAGTGAGACTCTTTAGGGTCAGCTTGGAATTGGGCCCAGAGGTACACACTAAATATTATGTCTGGTATACTAACAGTTAAATAGAGGAGAGATCCAATTATTCCTTTATATTTCTTATAGTATACTACTTTTCCATTAGGGACTTTGTCTAGTTGAATCGTAGAACTCATAGGAGTATTCATAGCCTTAGCTCTATCAATTTCATAATATTTCAAAACATCCTTGATGTATTTAGTTTGGCTAAGGAACCTTCCATTTTTTATTTGTTTTATACTAAACCTAAGAAAATAATCCAGCTCTCTCATCATGCTCATTTCAAGCTCATTACTCATTATTTTTGAGAATTAATCACACAAAGTCTTAGCTGAAAATCTAAATAGATTGTCATATACATGAATATGAACAATAAAAATTTCATCTTTTACCTTTTATAGAAAGAAGGCGGTGTCTACGCTACCCTTAATGAATCCTCTAACTAGTAAGAAGGAGCTAAGTCTTTCATACTAGGCTCTAGGTACTTGCTTTAACCCATACAGTACCTTTTTTAATTTGAATACATGATTTGAAAATTATTATTTTTAGGGCGTCCCCTGGAAGCGACGCGCTGTATGGCC
>NW_021521338.1:0-977 GCF_001605985.2 Dendrobium catenatum | reverse complement strand
TGTCAAGATCTTGACTTAGTGGCTAAGGTTAAGTTTAGTGATTTAGAAAGCTCAACTAGCCATTTGAATCATAATGCACCAATTATTCTTCCCCTTTTTATGGTACGTGTTGATGGTGATGCTCTGGTTGATGTTCTTGTTGATCTTATTTCGCCTAATGTTTTTCTACCTCAAGTTATGGTGGGTAAGGGAAGGCCTATTTGGGTGGTGGCACAATCGTTAAGATACAAATGGATTGGCTTAAGTATTCTTCAACTTCTCCTTATGAAGGTGGTGAAGAGGAAATGTTTGAAAGGATTGGTGGTTTGCGTAATACTTTCATTCGGGTGGGTAATCGAAGAAGAGAAAATATAAGAAATAGTGTTTTTTTTTTGTTTGGTGTTTGTTGCATTGGGCATTGGGGTGTCGGGTTATGTGGAAGTTCAGGTTGTTGTTGTGGTGCCATTCAGATTTGGATGGCATTTTCACTGCTGGGCTTTTGGTGGGTTTCATACTTGCTGTGGATCTCCTTAGATTTGTTTGATGTTGGTTGGTTCAATCCTTGGGCTAGCTTTCTTTTTTTTCTCTCTTTTTTAATTTTAATTTATAGATCCAATAGCTCTTAGGTTTATTTTAAAAGATACATTTTTTTTATGAGCTTATGGATCTGTAAGGACTTGTAATTCCCCTTCTATTCAATGCATAAGCCTCTCTGCAATTTTTATCCAAAAAATAAAGTATTCTCATGAAAGTTTCTACTTTAGGTCTTAATTTCAAGGGTGGTCATGTTAACAAAGAACATAGAATTATTTATTGGATCAAACCCCCTAGAAAACTCTATAATCTGAATGTGGTTTGTGCTAGCATTAATTCCTCCTTGGGTTCTGGATGGGTTATCAGAGACAGTAATGGTAGTCTTATTATGGCCTTTGCTAGTCCTTTAAAGAATGGTGATGTGTTTTAAGCTATCACCTTGGCTATTATCCATGGTTTAAGGT
>NW_021521337.1:0-671 GCF_001605985.2 Dendrobium catenatum | reverse complement strand
CCGCTGACGAGCAGAAGTCCGACGACAAGGAGAAGTCTGACGTCGGGTAGAAGACCGACGAAAATTCGTCGACGAGCAGGAGTCTGACGACGAGTAGAAGTCTGCTGAAGAGCAGAAGTCCGACGTCGGGTAGAAGTTCAACATAAGGTAGAAGACCGACGAAAATTCATCGACAAGCAAAAGTCTGACGACGAGTAGGAGTCCGCTGAAGAGTAGAAATCCGACGTCGGGTAGAAGTTCAATGTCGGGTAGAAGACCGACGAAAATTCGTCGACGAACAAAAATCTGACGACGAGTAGGAGTCCGCTGACGAGCAGAAGTCTGACATCGGGTAGAAGTTCAATGTCGAGTAAAAGACCGACGAAAATTCATCGACGAGCAGAAGTCTGACGACGAGTAGGAGTCCGCTGACGAGCAGAAGTCTGACGACGAGTAGGAGTCTGCTGACGAGCAGAAGTCCAACGTCAGGTAGAAGTCCGCTGACGAGCAGAAGTCCGATGTCGGGTAGAAGTCTGCTGACGAGCAGAAATCCGATGACAGGGAGAAGTCTGACATCGGGTAGAAGTATGCTAACGAGCAGAAGTCCGACGACGAGTAGAAGTTCAACGTTGGGTATAAGACCGACGAAAGTTCGTCGATGAGTAGAAGTCCGCTGATGAGCAGAAATCCGA
>NW_021521336.1:0-241 GCF_001605985.2 Dendrobium catenatum | reverse complement strand
ATTTGTATAGGTTGACTATAATATTTTATAAAGTTGATTGTGAAATTATTGTAAAGAAAATAACCTAGTTATTCTGCATTTAAAAAATATATTTTCATTATAAATTTTTTGAAAAATAATAAGAAAGTAACAGGAATTAATAGCCAAATGAAAGATTTTTAATTCAAAATTCTAGAATTTTCCACCATAATTAAATTTATTTATTGAATTAGTTAATTAGTTAATTTAAACTAATTAATCT
>NW_021521335.1:0-214 GCF_001605985.2 Dendrobium catenatum | reverse complement strand
CGGTACCACTCGGTATCTTCCCATACAAATAACTTACAAAAATTAAAAATAAGCAGAACTTCAAAATTATTGCAGGTCGAACCCCGCCAGGGGCAGCGCCCCCTTGGACCCCCGGCAGACTGGTATATTGTTGTATTCATGTTGTTTTATTATTGGGATATGTTGTTATGCTACTGGCAGGGGTGGATTAGGTGAAGGTTCAAAAGAAACCGTG
>NW_021521334.1:0-260 GCF_001605985.2 Dendrobium catenatum | reverse complement strand
AAGTCTTTGTCAGTTGAACCCTTCTGAGGTTAATTTTACTTTGCTGAAAGAGGCCAAAGTGTAGCTTTGTAAGCTTCATGCCCAAGAGGAGGCTTTTTGGAAACAGAAAGTGGCTGCTAAGTGTTTGGTGGAATGTGATAATAACACTAAATACTTTCATGCTTTAGTTAAGAAGAGGTGTTCTACTAATTTTATTCATAAAATATCTTGTGAGGATGGTTCCATGTGTTGAGTCTAGTGAATAGGTTGTTAGACCTAAG
>NW_021521333.1:0-3357 GCF_001605985.2 Dendrobium catenatum | reverse complement strand
ACATGTGATTAAGATTATTGTTATAATACAGTGATAATATTATGTTTATAAAAGATAAGTAAAGACTGGTTGATTAGTTAGTTGGAGACTGATTGACCTATATAGGATGGTGGGTCGAGGAGTTTTCTTTTAAATATTATGATTTGATGTTATCGTCTACTGATTCACGTGATACACTGATTGAGAGTTATAAGAAAATGATTACTGTGTCGACAGACAAAGAGTGACGACTCTGTTTACTAAGTCAACGGTTTACTAATACTGATATAATAATGAAAAACACCATAATAACGAGGACTTCTTACTTTTTTATTGTAACTACTGAAATGAATATTTTTGAGGCATTATTCATATTATTATATGGATTATTTATTAACAATGGTACTAATTTATTGATATAAAATGCATGATATATTCATTGAACATGTAATATAAAAATATATTAAACAAGTAATTAAGATATTAATTTAATACTAGTATAGAATAACTGAATAGCATGTGTACATTCATATACGATTTTATTATATTAATTCAATTTCAACAATATTTATTGATATTTTGATTTGATAATTTATCCAATTTATGTACTGATTGGTATTACTGATACGATGATTGTTTTATAGATTTGACAGTCGTATCGGTTTATTATTTTCCTTGCTTCCATACGATAATATTTTAGTGTTTATAGATTTTACTACTATTGCATATGAATTTTACTGTTTATGTACTTATTTAATGATCAGAGGAATATTATTGCTATGATTATATAGATCCTGAGTATTGTATATAATTTTTTGGAATGAATTTATATGCATGCATTAATATTTTGAATTATAAAATTTGTTTTATAATTTATTACTAATATATGATATTAGATTGCTTTGATCTTCATTTATTAAAAAAATAATTCTTCTAATTTAGATTTTGGGACATCACACTTACTCCTAGATCCTACATCAATATAAACATATATAGGATGAACAATAAAAAAGGTTGAGGTGAGATAAACTTACCCCCTTTCCACTTCAGGCTGTCATTCTTCAACTGCTTAATCAATGGCCTCATTAAGAGGAACTGAAGGACCATAATTTATCAGGTAAAATATGATATTCGTTGCCTTTGCCCATAACTATTTGGGTAGACTTATATGTAGCCTCATGCTCCTAGTGTACTTAGTGATTGTTCTATTCATGAGCTATACAACACCCTTTTGCTGTGGTGTTCTTAGAATAGTCGTTACTTAATACTTAATCTTAATTCACAGCACAATAACCTCCTTTAGACACTCCTATTACGAATATGAAACTCACCACATTTTTCTGATATGAGATCATTTGAGCTTATAAAACCTGTCTCAAGTTCAAATGACTGTCCTTCAACACTTTTGAAAATGTCAACATCACGCCAATGACTTTGTGTGTGTAGCAATACACGCATCTCATTTTTGTTGTGATCATTAATAATAGTAACAAAAAATATAAATGTCTCCCTATAAAAGTAATTGGAGGAAACAGCGTGTACGCCACTGAGTACATCAGTAACATGCACTAACTTCACTTTTTTTTTATTTAACAATTACACTAGTATTTAAAAACTATCCTATATTGCTTGCCATATATAATATAATATTATAATATATATATATATATATATAATATATATTTATATAATATATATATATCATATAATATATATATAATATCTTCACAAAATAATTAAATTTAATAAATTTAATAGACAAAACTTTCCCCTAGTAAGAAGTGATGCATATATTTGCTTACTCTCATTAGAACCAGCCTTAATTTGATGCCAAGACCTCGCATTAGCATATGAACTCAGCTACATTCAATAGAATATGATCTTTATTTAATCAACACTACAGCTGGTGTCTTCAATATTTTCACAAACTATAACCCATAAGCTCTTTTATTACCATCCAAAACTCTTTTGTGGTGATGTCATATGACCTAAGTTTTCAAGTGAATCACAATAATAACTCCTCTTCAAATAGGGAATCATGCATAACCATTTATTTTCTAGAGCTCTACCATTTGACCCATCTGCATGCTTGATGATATTAAACATCTCTATAACGCCTCAAAATTAAATTTGAAAGAATTATCTATTTTATCATTTTAATTAATCAACTAGAGCTTCTAAACAATAAATCTATATATCAAGTAAAAATAACTAATAATGACATATATCAAAATATTTCTTTATATTTATTATCCCAAAATTAATATACAATAGCCAAGAGATCAGTATAATTAGTAATCTATCAAAAGCACTTGATTATAAAAGAATAAAAAGGAAATGCATAACAAAATCTAAAGAAAACTAAATATCTATAACAATCTCACTCCAACTAGTCATGACCCATTCCCTAATTTAAAATCATAAAAATCCACATAATAAGCTAAAAAACCTAGCATGAAATGAAAACTCTATCATTGTTTTCAATAGAAGGCAAAAGAATCAATATGTATGTTTCAGATTTAGCCAACATCAATCATTACTTTATACAAGCAATAAAAATCTCCAAAAATTAATAATAAATTAATATATTCAAGGAAGTCAAAAGACATATGTTAAAGAGTATTATCACCCAATGAATCTTGTTAATATGTTATGCTTGTATCAATATTAATGTCAATATGAGCTATCAATATATAAATCAATTTAATATACTATTAGGTAACTATCATCATAAGTTTAATTATAAAAAGCAAGGCAGGACATACAACTTTAATGTGATGTTTTCTTCTGTACATATGTTATATGTCACAGCTCTCAATATATTAATTTTCATAGTTGGCTTATAATAATCATTTAAGACAACATCTACCTACCGACATAATTTCGTAGTCAGTTACCGGCTACAATTAGGATTACACCACTAACCTTTTATTTAAAGAAAAACCTGGTAGCCCACCCTCCTACCTATAGTATTATATTTTAAGAGCCAGCCCATATTCATTATAGTGTTAACTTCCAGTATTCCTTGCTTACATGATGCTATTTTTTATGCAATATATGTCAATATCATATATGAAATATATAATATATAAATATAGTGAGATCTATCAAATTGATCTACTATGCATTTACTTTAAAAATGTCATAAGTTCTAATTTAACTAGTGAAAATGTAATATAATAATGTCAAAAAATTCATATTAAAGATATCTATCACATATAAAAAGTTATGCGATGAGAGTTTTACCAATACGAAATTATTCACATTTTTTTATAATGAAAATACAAATTTGTTCAAAAAAATATCAAAAATAGAAAATTATTGAAAGAAAAAATATGGTAATGACGCCTTACAATGATATGAGTAAATATCCAAATA
>NW_021521332.1:0-200 GCF_001605985.2 Dendrobium catenatum | reverse complement strand
GCAATGTCCCAATGCAAAAGATGAGCTCCAAATGCTATGAAGAATCTCCCTCTATCATCCCTTGCCACACCTCCAAATCCATCCACATTATTACTCATAAGAGAGGCATCTACATTTATTTTAATCCACCCGGGTGGAGGAGGATGCCAAGAACAAAATAGCTTGCGCTGGTTGACATCCCAGTTTTCCGGATAGAAGTT
>NW_021521331.1:0-311 GCF_001605985.2 Dendrobium catenatum | reverse complement strand
ATTCAAGAGTACTAAAATCTACAAGTTTGTTAAGAGACTCAAGATTTATTGGTGATAATCATCAATATATAATCCAAGGATAAATGACTTGGTGGAGGCCTTTAATAAGACGCTAGTGAAATTGTTAAAGAAGATATTCACAAAAATGGTGGAGGTGCTATAAGTGTATCGTACTGCTTACAAGATGCTAACCAAAGCCACTATCTACTCACTGGTGTTTGGGGTTGAAACCATATTATAACAGGAGATCAAGCTGCCATCACTCTGTGTAGCTATAAAGTCAGACTACAAGATAAAAAAAACTTGGAAAT
>NW_021521330.1:0-237 GCF_001605985.2 Dendrobium catenatum | reverse complement strand
GGGTTGCAAAGCTTCGAAGCCCATTCCGGCATGCACCAGATAGGGAAAAAAACCAATAAGCCAAAAGCAAAACCAGAAAAGTAAGAAAACTTCCCTGTAAAATGTGGAGATGACTGGTGCCATCGAGGTGAGCAGCCCAGCAAAACAGAACCGCGCCGGAGAAAGCTAGGGCAAAGCCATATCGGAGCAAGCAAAGCCATAGCTGTCACGACCCGACCCGAGACGAGACGGATCCCG
>NW_021521329.1:0-5834 GCF_001605985.2 Dendrobium catenatum | reverse complement strand
AATAATAAAATTCAAGAAATAAAATTTTTATTTTCTCACTTTTCTACTCAATCTTGTTCCTCTTCTTCTTTCTTAAAGAGTCTACACCTACTCAAAAGATGTCTTACCCTTCTTGATGTAGATCGAGAAGCTTAAGATTCTTGATAAATTCAGAGGGAAAAGATATTTTTTGAGTAGGTGTGGACTCCAAAAGAGGATAAGAGAAAGAAAGAGGAACTCAAAATTTTATTTCTTGAATTTAATTACGGCATTTGGGATCTATTTATAGAGGTTTACATTAATCAATTTTTGGTTTAATAGATATTCAAACCAGCTGATTTAATACAAGTAAAATAAAAGAGCTAAAAATCGATTTGAGAACGGTTTAATGATAAAACAAATTAAACCAATAGTTGTTGTAGCCACCAATTATGATAGTGCTCTTAATCTTTGAAATTTTTGCTTCCTTCTTTTTCTATGATAGACTTTAAATATTTTATTATCTTGGATGTCGATTTTTTTAATTGTTCACCCATTTTTGACATTGTTGTTGTACTATCTATAAATCCAAAATAATATATTATTTCTTAACAAAATGCTTGTTTAAATTCATTCGACTTACAACCAATGACCCCAACTTAATTTACCCAAATTTTTATTTTACTTTTTTAGTTTATGAATATCAATTAAAGAATGATCAAGGAAATACATAACTCATATATGTGGATGTCGTTTGGTGTGAGATGTATTAATCTAAATCAAATAGCAATCCAGTCCACTCCAACGAAAATTCCTTTTTTTCAGGCTGCTTTATCAGATAAAGAAGGTACCTGACAAGATAATCCAACAATTTCCTCAGTGTTCTTAAATCACTGACCAACTGCTTGGTTTTCTTCCCAAGCGTATGCCATATGGGATCAAGCTGCCTCCTCACAACCTCATCAAATGACTTGAATAGCCCATTCTCCACCGTAAGATCCTCGACATCGACCTTGTTAGTCCTTCTGAGCTCCTTGAGACAAGCATCCATCGTCTCCAACACAGCCTGCTGAATCCCCCTCATTGCAGGCGTCATCGGCACCCTGATATCCACCACCTCCGGCGGACTCTGCTCGAGGTCACCAGAGACAAGAACATGGAAGCGCGGCCAGAGATGGAGCCGCCTCACGTACAAGCACTTCATGATTCGTTCAGCCTTGGAAAACCCGGAGACCATGGCGTGAGGACGGTCGGTGAGTGCACGAACATAAGCGTTGCGGGAGAGAGAACGCAGGATGCGGGCAAT
This sequence comes from Dendrobium catenatum, assembly GCF_001605985.2. Taxonomy (NCBI): domain Eukaryota; kingdom Viridiplantae; phylum Streptophyta; class Magnoliopsida; order Asparagales; family Orchidaceae; genus Dendrobium; species Dendrobium catenatum. The sequence goes on along the minus strand of NW_021521329.1, from coordinate 4,570 downwards.
GAAGGCCTCCGTGGAAGTATCGGTGAGGCGGTGGGCGTTGAGGATGAGGATACCGGCGATTGAGGAGGGCGGGACACGAGATGTGAGGAGGTCGGCAATGAGGATACGAGGCGTGACGAAGTAAGAGGCGCCGCTGGCGTAGAGAGCGGTGCGGTGGTGGGACAGAACGTCACCAGGGATGTCGGTTGGGAGTAATGGGTTAGGGTTAGGGTTATCGTTTTGGAGGAGGCGAAGGAGGGAGCGGGAGATGGAGGATTTCTGGGAGTCGGAAGCGGAGAGGATGAGGAGGGAGCCTTGGGAGGGGTGGTGGAGGAGAAGGAGGGAAGCGACGAGGGAGTGGATGGGGAGGCCGGAGGAGAGGACGACAACGCCTCCGTTGGGGTCTTCGAGGAGGTCGGCGATGATCTGCTCCTGAAAAGGAAGCATCTTTGGGTGTTTTGCGCCGGGTTTAGGGTTGTTCTTATGTGCTATTTCATGGGAGGAGTCAGGTTCTCACCGACGCTCAGCCAAACTGGTACGTGGAAAAATGTAGTGCGGGAAGCTTAATTTCGTGGCCCCGTTGACCGCTTAACTGGATTGCCGATTTGCCGTTGGCTTGTCTGGTGATCCGCCGGCGTTGGTTAAGAAAACTGACACTAGTTTTGATGTTCTCACTAGTTTTTTTGCCCTAATGAATTTGGATTCACAGAATCTTATATTTCTTTGAAGTTATGCAGACAATATGCTCATTTTAACTGCCAATGCATAAGATTTAAAATATGTTTGATCTTTATATTTTTTAAATCAATTTGAATGATTTGGTTTCTATGACGATTGAGTTGGTATTTAATATTTTGATTTTGTTAAAAATCTATCATGTATAGAAAAATTTGTAGGAGATCAAAAAATTTTTACACAGAAAAGAAGAAAAAAAAGGGAAAAAAAAAACTTCAAGAGCTAAACCTATTGTAATAATAAACTAAAGAATAAGAGATGCAATAATCTCGGCTAGCGTAAGTCACTAAGCTTTTTGCTTTCTTCGGATTCTAGGTCTTTTTTTTCGGAGCTGACCAAAGCGGTGCAATGCAATCAAACTGGATAGGATAGAGTAACTTTGTTAAAAGAAAAAATTGTAACTTACATGACGTTGTTGCTCGCGGATTTCTTGATTTTTCTCCAAATTGTGCCTAAAGCTTGAGGTGGGATTTCTACTACAACAACTACTTTCATTGAGCTTGTTGTTTCTATTGCATCTGCATACGATGATGTTGTGAAGTTGTACTTGGGAAAAATGTCGAGCACAAATTCTCGATAAAATGAAAAATCGTCTTTATCAAATGATACGTATATGATAAAAGTAGAATTGTGAAATCTTGTTGTTGATCTCTTGGTTGATTATACTATAGCTAACTATCTATTTCGGAATTCCTTGCGGTTAGTGGGAGTTAACGCCGTATCTTTTTTGTTTGATGATTGTTCATTCAAATTACACGGAATTCTACTTTCTCATCTATAAATAAGGGTCAAATGAGGCTACATAAGAGCTGAATCAGACCAATGTTTACGCTTTTTTAAATCTTTAATCAATTTAGGCCAAATTTTGTAGTGCTTTTTTTTTCTTACTAGATTAAATGTATAAGTACAAGAATAATTTCATCCTTATTTTATTTTAGCGTTTGTTTTTTATTTTTTTCATCGATAAAGAATGATTGTATGGACTATTAGATTATTGATTATTGATGAATAAATTATTTGAAAAAAAAAAAAAGAGAGATACAAGAATCTCACTCCTCACAATTGAAGATAATTATTTACAATGGAGGAAATGACCTTAGTTCTTAGGGGAGCAAACTCATAATATATATACAAACTTTGCATTCTATATTTTATATATTCTAATTATGTTGCATTACAATTTCATTTCGAATAAAATCAAATACATCTGATATGTCATCATGAAATTATCTTGATCGGGCATGAATCTCGAGGCAAAAATCAACCTGGAAACTTCAAAAATAAAATCCGGAAGCACCTGAACTCTGATTTCAGCGAGCTTATAGTCAAACTGAGCGTCTCAGAAATACAAACCCAACGACACCAAATTCAACTCATTCCGAGCCCAAATGAGCCCAAATCAAGCACCTGAAGTGCTGTGGGAAAGCTTGTACCACAATTTAAGTTACCAAACAGTCTCCGATTTTAACGAGCTTATAGTCGAATCGAGCGACTCGACGAAGAAAAATCCAACGAGCCCAAGATCGCCGAATTCCGACATCACTAAGGCCTTCAAATGTCCAATGAATAGTGCACGATCAAAGGATTCAATATAAGTCATCCATTCGACCACTCCCTATTTGCCCATGATCTCACACCTATTTACAAGCCACGCCACTACAGAAAAAACTATAAATAGAGCACTCATTCTTCATAAGAGGGGACTCAACCAAGAAGAAGAGAAGAAGGAGGAGAATCAGCTCCTCCTCGACCACCGCCGGAGTTCCGCCCAAACTCCAAATGATGCCAGAATTCTGGCCGACTTCCACGGGACGCTAGAATTCTGCCCAACTTCCACGGCATGCTGAAATTCTTCTCAATTAACGACAGAGTTCTCTCCTGACGTCGAAACTTCGCCTAACTGATGTCGGAGTTCTCCTCGGCCACCAACAGACGTCGGACTTCAACCTGACGTCCGACCTTCACTCTTTGCCAAGTTTCTACCCGACGCCGGACTTCTCCCGGTTATCGGACTTTCGCTGGACGTATATCCGAAGATGGATTTCTTTCCATTGTTGGACTTCTACGCCGTCCTTCTGACTTTCATCATCAGACACAATCCTTCCAGCCTCCGTCGCAAGACAATGGTCCTTCCGACCTCCGTCGCCAGCCGACTACGGTCCTCCTGACTTATGTCGTTCGTAGGCTACAGCCTTTCTGACCTCCCTCACCAGACTATGGTCCTGCCGACCAAACGAACACGTCAATAGTGATTCTTTGTATTCTCATAATGTAATGTACTCAATAAGATGTACATCAAGATAAGGCATTCTCCCAAGGAAGGGCCTCATTTGTAATCAACTGCAATACTAGTGGATTCATTCAAAATGGGTTAGGCCCCGTGGTTTTTTTCCCCTTTTTAGGGGTTTTCCACGTAAAAATATTGGTGTCTGATATGAATGCTACACACTCTCTCTTATCTGATTGCGTGCCGGATTTTCGTACAACGCTAAGACATTAATTTTATATTTCTCTACCGCCACGTATATTCTAGCCCGCAACAACATCTTTCTCAATATATGACAGTAAACAATCACGACGTCAATCATCACTCATTTTAATGTGTAATCGATGTTTAATAATTTTCAAAAAACATGAAGTCTACCTTGTATGTTTGTACTTTTAGTTATTTACTTTACATTTTTATGTGATTTAAACCAACTGTACTATATAATCAAATCTAATAGCTCAATTTTTATAAATTTAGGCTTTTTTGGGTTGGCTTTCTTTCTGCTTCTTAAAAGAATTTTCTAGTATAAAAATATACATTTTTTTAGTAAAAAACCGCTTTAAGAAGCGATAAGAAAGTCATCTCAAACAAAACCTTAATCTAACCATATAATGAATTCAGGTGCAAATATGCATGATTCTCAATTCCATTATATCAAATAGGCATATCTGAGTATAAGTTACAGGTTTTGCAAAGAATCAAAACAGAAGTTTTGAAGTAAATCTATTCACATCTTCTTCAGGTGTCATGTTACTAACACAATGTCGTACCATCACGCCACTCTAGCAAATGAAATATCACAACACAAACAATATAGGCATGTTCGAACAGCTGCCGATAATCATGAAACGGCAAACAAACGGACAACATGCAAATAGGGGGAAATTTCAGACAAATACTAGCCTAAACCGTTGATATACTAACAAAAAAATTAGATATGAGATAAAGGAATCATACCTACTGCCGATTCACGCCGCTGGTTTCCTCTACAGGCGACTGCTTCTGCTAGATGTGCGGAAGCAAGCAACTGAATAATGGGCTTAAAATAGCGAGAGGTAGAGACGAGGGCGTATGGGCGACCATGATGCGTGAGCTGTTCTGAAGAGGAGCGAGTGAAGAGATAAGAAAACAGCTGGAATTGTTTGGGCTTTCTTCTGTCTTCTTCCTCTCCCGCGAATAGCTAGTTAAATCCGCTTCCTCTCCCGCAAATAACAAGTTAAATCCACCGAATCGGTGGACTTGCGAAATCCGGGATTTACCGCAAGAAGCGCTCTTTTTCCGTCAACCGCGGATTCCAGCTACCGTGAGATTTGGATTTGCATTTTAGGCCGTTTGGCTGGACTTCGCCAAAATCCGGCCTTAAATCCGGCTAAATCCGCATACCAAACAGCCCCTAAGAGTTTTGAAGTCCATTCAAAATACTTTAAGGCTTTTTTTTTTTTTTTTTTTTTTTTTTTGCTCAACGAAGCTCTTTCATTTCCGTCATTCAAAATCTAAACCTTAGCAAAGAATATGGAGAGTAGGACTGCAGGAATTTCAGAAATCTGATATCCACGAGCAAAGAATTAAAACCCAATATTATGATTA
>NW_021521328.1:0-255 GCF_001605985.2 Dendrobium catenatum | reverse complement strand
GTTTACGTTTTGACATGCCGGATGTCAAATTCGATTGAAAAATGGGCAATGATGAGTGGATTGCCATTTTCTCCTTTGGATGGCAGGATAATTTGTTAGTAATTTTGCAACCAGGTTGAGAGAGCGGCAATTCCTGAGCCCGCGGCTTCTTTATCTCACTCAACCTGATCTCTGTTCTTCGGTGCTCTTCCAGTTCTTGGATTTAAGATTCAATTTAATTTGTTTTTTTGCAATTTTGTATTAGTTTTATTTGTC
>NW_021521327.1:0-246 GCF_001605985.2 Dendrobium catenatum | reverse complement strand
GTTCTGTGACTTATCTGATCTGTTTTATGAATTATCTAAATCTGTTCTGTGAACTATTTGATTTCTGATTTCTGTACGACTCTGATTATTCCGTATGATTCTGTCTGCTCTGTGACATGAAAGTTTATGATATCCGATTTGATATGATTTCAGTTCCGTATTCGACGTCTGATTTCTGATTGAGCTATTATATGTTCTGTCTGTTATACGATTTCTGTACGATTGTTCGATTTCTGTACGGATATT
>NW_021521326.1:0-343 GCF_001605985.2 Dendrobium catenatum | reverse complement strand
ACCAGATGCAGCTAGAAAGTCATTAAGGCTGAAGATGTTAAAAAAATACAAATATGAAAAAGAAAATTAAGAATTGTATAATAAAAATTCATAGAATAAAATCAACAACAACAACAACACCAACATCAAGCCTTTATCCCACTACGTCGGGTCGGCTACATGAATCCTTTTTCTTCATTATGTTCTATTAAAAGTCAAATTCTAGTTTAAATCTAATAAAGAAATATCATTCCTAATATTTTCTAACCAAGTTTTTTTAGGTCTGTCTCTATCTTTCTTAACATAAGTTAAATCTAATACCTCTACTTCCTAACCGGGTCATCGGAAGGCCGCCTTTTTATGT
>NW_021521324.1:0-255 GCF_001605985.2 Dendrobium catenatum | reverse complement strand
TACAGGTTTGAGCTATGTGTCCAAACAATCCACAAGTATTACATTTTACTTTTGGAAAAGAATTCATAAGTCTACTACTACTATTCATTTGTCTTTTCAGGGATTGCATAAATTTAGAATACAAAATAGGATTAGTGAAATCTTCAAGTTTAGAGGGTATCCTATTATCCTCGAGAGCTTTTATCATTAATTAAAATGAATTCATATCTTCCAAAATTCAATTTGTATAATTTGATCTATAAATCTTGCTCTTCG
>NW_021521323.1:0-247 GCF_001605985.2 Dendrobium catenatum | reverse complement strand
AGAGGGAAACTATGATAAATAAAAAATAATTGAAGAAGAATTTTTCTTTCATAAAATTTTAAAAAAAGGCCAATCTTCTTCTCTTACTATATTGACTAAAAGCTATGTGACCCATAACGATGAACAACCATTTGTCCCTTAGGTTAGACTTCCTTTATTCTTAATTTAATCTTTGTTAATCCTTAGTTCCTATGGCTTAAGTTTATGTGTCTTTATCATATGACTATGTCTTCTCCTCAAGATGTCG
>NW_021521322.1:0-394 GCF_001605985.2 Dendrobium catenatum | reverse complement strand
ATATTAAATTAGTATTATATGATATATTTAAACTTTTTAAAATATTTTGTATTTAATATGATTGTTTTATTGTATATTAAAAGTAAAAATTCTAAGAAAAACTTAAAAAATGATTTAAAAATAAGATATTAAGCTTAACGATTGAGTCAAACTCCAGCTTAAAAAATAGCTCGAGCAAACGAGCCTAGCTCTAGTCTAAATTTTTTTAACGAGCTGAGTTTGAGATTAGTAATTGAACTCAAGTTGACTTAAAACTCAATAAGAATTAACCACCTGAACTTGATTATAAATATATTTAACTTGACTCCACTCATTTACATCCCTAGCTATATATTTATTATATTCTCCATTTGATTATGCACATATTAAGTACATAGTTAAAAACTCATTACAT
>NW_021521321.1:0-414 GCF_001605985.2 Dendrobium catenatum | reverse complement strand
AGCTCATTTCAGATTTCCCAGACACTAACTGAATCTCTTAGAATTCAGACCCCTTATAACTCCCTTTTTATAGCACATACATATAGCATTTCAATTCAGAAGAAATCCGGGCAAATCCAAAATCATACAAAAATCGGGCAGCACAACGGCAGTAGACAGAATTTACACAAAATTTTCTGCAAAGAAAATTTACCAAATTCGCACTGAATATAGATAATCACATTCCAGAACATTCATTCTACTGCACAGACAATTTATAATTTTACAGAAAAATGTAGTCTACGAAAAACTCCGCTGAATCAAAAATACCCGGACAAAAATCTTTGAAAAATAACCAAAATATGCACACTCGGCACGTCAACAATATACAGAAAGTTGCGCGGTAAAAACTGAACCGATCAAAAGATACGGACG
>NW_021521320.1:1391-2969 GCF_001605985.2 Dendrobium catenatum | reverse complement strand
GGTACGATCACTATCGTACAGTATGATGAGACAAAAATCAAGAAATCATCCAGGACGATATCCGGGACGATCAAACTTTGTCTCTGTTCATCATATGGTACGATCCAATTCGTACAGTACGATGTTCAAAATTTAATTAGGCCTGGATTTCATGCACTAATCACGGGTTAATTTAAGTAAGTATTTAAAATAGATCGTAAAGTACAAAACTATTCATACAGTACGAACGGCACAAAATCACTTACTTAAACTAAACCACGGCTAGGGTTTTGGATCTAAACATATCGTACAGTACGATCTATTCACAGAATCGCCCACATAGCTCGGATCGTACGGTACGAATTAAAATCATACAGTATGATCTCTAGAGAAGAAATTCTAATACATTTTGCATTTAAAAAATAAACTCTCCCCCTGTGTGTGTGCATGGTTGCTCTGACTCTTATGCATTTTGTGGCCAGACTCAAGAAAATAAAAATACAATAAATAAAAATATACAATATCTGACTTATACTCCTAAACTACCCGTTTTTGAGTCTTCCTTTCGTCCTGAGTCACTTGTGATCTTCCTGAAATGTTAGTACTCAAGGACAATAGCAAATAAAATAATATTCATTGAAAAGTTATTCCAAAATACTCATTATTTGGCATCATCAAAATCTCAAATTCGGGGTCATGGTTTGCAACAAATCCACCAAGGACGTAAGACCTATCTGAGATTGTATGTCAGAGCACTAGTTGATGATGCTAACCTGTGTGGAAGATGTCGAGAAAATCCACCAATGATATAAGACCTATCTGAGGTTGTATGTCATAGCACGGCTCGATGACGTTAACTTTTATGGAAGAGGTCAAGAGAATCAGCTAATGATGGAAAACCAATCTGAGGTTGTATGTCATAGTACTTTGCTTAATGACATTAACCTCTATGGTAAAGGTCAAGAGAATTCGCCAAAGATATAAGACCTATCTAAGCTAGGTTGTATATTAGAGCCTTCCTTAATGACGTTAACCTGTGTGAAAGAGATCGAGTGAATCCACCAAAGATGTAAGACCTATCCGAGGTTGTATGTAAGATCGAGCACTTTGATCGATGATGTTAACATGTAGGAAGAGGTTGGGAGAATTCTCCTAGGATGTAAGACCTATCCGACGTTGTATGTTAGAGCCTTTGTTCGATGATTTTAACCTGTGTGGAAGAGGTCGAATCAGATTCTCCTGAGATCGATTTTGCCTTGATTGGGAGGGGGTGAATACCACCTATATCCTAAATCAAAGATGAATAATGATCTATCTTTAGACCGTTACTATCTTTTTGAGGTCGATATTAAGATCTTGCTCAAGATGTGGAAGTCCAACAAGGGACTGTATAAAGCTTGCAATATTTGCATTTATTTGGATTTTCTTAAAATATAATCTTAATGTTGAAAGCATTGGAGGATCTTTTTTATCATGACTGGAGTCAAAGTTACCCCCCAGTCCGCATTTGATTCTTATGAAATTGATGCAATAATAACTGATGTCAGGAAGTTGACATGAATGATCTTTTGAGGTTCGAGCAAAATTCCCCCCCCCCCC
>NW_021521320.1:0-1379 GCF_001605985.2 Dendrobium catenatum | reverse complement strand
CCCCCCCCCCCCTCCAGTCGAGAATCACTATTCCCACAAGCAGCGTCAAACTGTTGCGTCCTACAGTATTCATGGGGGTAGAGAAATATAAAATTAACATCTTAGCATTGTACAAAAATCTGGCATGCAATCAAATAAGAGAAAGAGTGTAGCATTCATATGAGACACCAAGATTTTTATGTGGAAAACCCCTGAAAAGGAGGAAAAACCACGGGGCCTAACCCAATTTGAATAAATCAACTATTATTGCAGTTAATTACAAATGAGGCCATTCCTTGGGGGAAGGCCTTAGCTTGATATACATTTGATCGAGTACATTACATAATGTGAATACAAAGAATCACTTTTGACATGTTCATTTGGTCGACAGGACAGTAGTTGATGAGCGACATAAGTTAGAAGGACCGTAGTCAACGGGCGAAGAAGGTCAGAAGGACCGTTATCTAACAACAGAGGTTAGTAGGAGAATGTCAGATAGAAGTCCAGTAATGGACAAAAATCCAGCATCGGATAGATTTCCGACGAAAGTTCGACAATAAACAGAAGTCTGACGTCTGGTAGAAACTTGGCGACGAGCGGAGGTGTGGTGTCAGGTAGAAGTCTAACGTCTATTGATGTTGAGGAGAACTCCGGCATTAGATTGTATTCAGGCAAAACTCCGGCGTCACTTGGAGTTTGGGTGAAACCCCGGCATCACTTGGGGGTCGGGTGGAATTCCAGCATCACTTGGAGGTCGAGTGGAATTCCTGCGTCACTTGGATGTCGGACAGAATTCCTACATCACTTGGAGGTTGGGCGGAATTTCAGCGTCACTTGGAAATTGTGGAGGAATTCCAGCATCATTTGGGCAGAATTCCGATGTCTCGTGGAAGTCGGGTAGAATTCCGACATCACTTGGGCAGAATTCTGGCGGCGATAGTCGAGGAGGAGTTTCTTCCCTCCTATCCTTCTTCTCTTCTTCTTCTTGCTTGGATCCCCCCTCAAGAGAAATGAGGGGCTATTTATAGTTTTTTGAGGATGGCATGACCCGTAAATAGGGGAAAGATCAAGGGCAAAGGTGGAGTGATTCGGATGGACGGTCGATATTGAATCCCTTAATCGTCTACCATTCGTCAGACATTTGAATGTCTTAATGAGGTCAGAATTTGGCAATCTTGGGCTCGTTGGATTTGTCTCGTCGAGTCACTCGATTCGACTATAAGCACTTCATATTGAAAATCATTTGGTAACTCAAATTGTGGTTTGAACTTTCCAACAACGCTTTGGGTCCTTGATTTGAACTCATTTGGGCTTGGATTGAGTCAAATTTGACTATATGTTTGTTGAAATCAGAGTTCAGATGACCCCGAATTTAATTTTTGAAGTTTCCAATTCTATTT
>NW_021521319.1:0-258 GCF_001605985.2 Dendrobium catenatum | reverse complement strand
ATAATTTGGTCGGTATCTAAAAAATTCTAGAGGTCTTGTTTTGGACCCCGTTAGAAAACTAACGGGAAGATCCTTTGTACTACCTTTTTGTAAAAAAATTACTGTGCTAATTCGAATGTTGTAGTTACATTTTTCTTGTAGCTTAATGTTTGACTTAGTACTGGGTCCAAAATCTCTTTGCCCAATCTTTAGTAATATATACAGTTACTTCTTTTAGTAACTTAATGTATTATTTGGATTGGGTCCAAAAATTTTTTA
>NW_021521318.1:0-298 GCF_001605985.2 Dendrobium catenatum | reverse complement strand
CAATTTTCTTTTCCTTAAGGTTAGGATTCTTCCTTTTTATAGGATTATATGTGATAGTGGTGGACAATGCCCTTCATGGCACCATCCTAGTTTAATTCAATTTTTCTTTTCTTTTAGGTTAAGATTCTTCCTTTACTTAGGATTAGATGTGCTAGTGGAGATTAACACCCTTTGTAACACAATCCTAATTTAATAAATTTTTTTTTCTATTATGTTAGGATTTTACTTTCCTTATTGTTAGATGTGTCGTTGTTGAATAACGCACTTCGTGGCTCCATTCTAGTTTACTTCACTTTTC
>NW_021521317.1:0-204 GCF_001605985.2 Dendrobium catenatum | reverse complement strand
GAACACGTGTTCGTACAGACGATTAAAAATTAACTCGTTTTGATGGCAGTTGAAAACCATCCCCCGCTATGAACCGACATCTGTTTGTCTTGACGAACCAAATGTTCGTACGGACGAAGTTCATAATAAAAATTGTCTTATCCGTTCAACTTCTGCATTCAATCGTTCCGTCGTTTGAGAAAAAAAATTTCGTCCCAGACGATC
>NW_021521316.1:0-545 GCF_001605985.2 Dendrobium catenatum | reverse complement strand
ACATCTTGCCTTGCAATTACATGTCCTTTTTCAACAACTACAATTGAGAACCGAGAAAAATTGGACATAATGAATACTTAAAATAATCTTAATGCTAAACACAAACTAGTTTTTTTTATGAAAACTTGGCATGAGTTGAAGTGAAAAGAACAAAAAAAAGGCAGAGAAGAAAATATGAGCACTTTGGAACATGTTGATAAGATGTGCCCGCAAGAGACTAGGTTTATTCCATGTTTCTTTTTTAGCATCCTATTTTAGTGGAGCGGGAACCTAGCATCTTAGATATTGAGCAACCACATCTTTAATGGCCTAGCACTTTTGTAAGCAGTAAGAGAAGGTCATTATTATAATTTTAGAAAACTCTCTACCAATTCTCATTGTTTTACAATGACATATTTTGTTTAACCTTAGCATCTTATGATGATTTATCAACTATAATGAGCCAATGTTTAACACAAGTCCTTATAACCTCTTGATGATTTATCAACTATAATGAGTCAATGTTTAACACAAGACTTAAATACCACTTGATGATTTACTAGCTA
>NW_021521315.1:0-217 GCF_001605985.2 Dendrobium catenatum | reverse complement strand
GGAGGGATTAAGTTAATGAAGGATTTGAATTCAAAATCTGTGGGCTCCGAAAATTCGGCCCCGGCCTCTCCGCCGCGCGATTTCTTCTTTATTCAACGAGGGGGAGTTTTAACAAAATAGGTTCCGGGGTAAATTTTGGAAGGCAGATGGGTTTGTAGATAAGACACTACCCAGAGATTTTCCCGATCACGAGAGAGAACTTTTGATTAAGGCTAGT
>NW_021521314.1:0-878 GCF_001605985.2 Dendrobium catenatum | reverse complement strand
TTACGTCACATCCTACAAGCCTACAAATGTGTTTTGTTTTGGATTTGCTCGAAGATTTCCCCAAAAAAAAAAAAGATTTGCTCGAAGCCGACTCTGATAAGATAGCGCACAGATTATTAATCAACTTAATAAATAAATATTTGGCATTTCACAAATTTTATTTTATTTTTCCCTTAAAGCTCAATCTTCATGTTCCTTGAGCAAAAAAAATAAAAAAAAAATATTCCTTGAGCAAGATAGTATGATTTCTTCTTATTGACGCTCCACTAAGAACATGACCCTAATGATAGTTATATTTTAGTTTAAGCGTGGATAATAACTGTATGATATCATTTAACTAAGAAAATTTTAAATTTAAATTTGCATTTTCTTTTCAATTAAAAAATCTTTGCATTTAAGACATGGAATCAATCCATTTTTAAAAAATAATATAATAACATTAAGGCTTCGTTTGGGATGACTTTTGTATTGCTTTCTAAAACGGAGTTTTAATACAAAAATAAAAAATTTTGTACTAAAACTCCGTTTTAGAAAACAATAAAAAAGCTGTCCCAAACGAAGCCTAAGTCTTTATCCAATTATATGGGGTCGAATACATTAATCTTTTTTCTCCTATGCAATGGATTAAGGGGACTCTTTGGTTGCCTGAAAACGGTTTACAGTGTAAAAAAATACAATATAAAAGGAATAATTTGGAGTTATTTAAATAAATGTAAAGATTTTAAGGCGACATTATTTTTTTATTTTTTTAAGTAAAGAGACTAGCTGTGACGTGGGGCGGCGACGGCCGCTGCTTGAGGTGGTGATCGGCGGGTAACGTGGTAGCCCAAAGGAGGAAGCCAGAGGCGGCGGCGGTTTGCGATGGTCGGTGGTGGGCA
>NW_021521313.1:0-272 GCF_001605985.2 Dendrobium catenatum | reverse complement strand
GCCGGCCTCATGGGGGTTTCCTCTCCCCTTTGAATGCCACATTAATTCTTCAATTAAAGCATTCATGGCCACCTAATTTGAATTCAAATTTCAAATTAAATTCCCCCAATTTCATACAAAATCTGAAATTAATTTAAGGTTTTGAAATAAATCCCTTCCCCTCTCTCTAGAAACCGCCGGCTCCCTCCCTTGGGTCCCCCCCGCCCATTAATTCCCCAATCAATGCCTTAATTCCCTTTGATTTGAAATTCCAAAACTCAAATCAATTCCCT
>NW_021521312.1:0-288 GCF_001605985.2 Dendrobium catenatum | reverse complement strand
AGAATCCGACTTGTGCGCCTTTAGTGCGATTGTTTTCCCCTTTTTCTTCTCACCTACATCAAGATTTCTTTGATTCACCCCTTGCTCGTAAGCAATGAGTGAGTCAATTAGGTTATCAATAGAATAGGTGTTCAAATCCTTAGATTCAGTGATTGCAGTAATTTTTGCATCATAAGACGAGGCAAGCATCTCAAAATTTTGTTCACTTTTTCATAGTTAGAAAGTTCCTTTCCTAGTGCATGCGATGAAGTGACTATCTGAGTAAACCTAGTGTACATGTCAGAAATC
>NW_021521311.1:0-415 GCF_001605985.2 Dendrobium catenatum | reverse complement strand
ATTCCACTGCTTTGAATTCTATCCATCTTGCAATGGTCTGATGCATGGTGAAGCATTTATCCCATATTGCATCAGACCATTGTCTTGTATCATTGGAAATTTTCAAACCTGAGATGGCTAACAGCAAAGAGATCCGGTATGAAGAAGTTTGGGCTACTTTCTATGGAGCAGATGAGATTGTGCAGAATTCTTGGAGCAAATACGTTGGGATTGATCCGGATTCTTCTCTTAATGTTAAATTTAAAAGAACCTTGAGAGATATCTTCTTCTGGAGCAAAGCTAAGTTCAAGAACCTAATGGCTCTTTGGGGCAGGCTTAAGGAGGAAATACAAGTTATTCAAATAGAAGAGGCTGAAGTAGGGATCTCTTTTGAAAAGCTGAAGATTTTAAGATTCAAAATTAATGAGCTCAATGT
>NW_021521310.1:0-1239 GCF_001605985.2 Dendrobium catenatum | reverse complement strand
TTTATTCTCAATGCAGTATTCGATTACAAAATAGGATAAATTAAAATCTGCTTGGTGATACATAATTTTTCCCACCATGGACTAAAATATAATTTATTAATTTTGCTAAAATATAATTTACTAATTTAATTTATTAAATTTACTAGAATATTATTTACTAATTTTGGGCAAGTGGTTTCTTTTTAAAATGACTTGTCTGATTCAATTGAGAAAGGCAACGACTTGCCTTATGACTCTCTGTCACGCTAATTTAGCCCGACAGAGTCTGTTGATCAGGAGAAAATATTTAGTGCAGATCGGTTGCAGAATATTGTCCTGAGACCAATCAGAATGTGGCACATCAGTAGTACTAAGATGCTGTACTGAGCGGTATCGAGCCATGGTACCAAACAATAGGTGATGTATTGTATTATGATGTGACGTATTCAGATTAATTTGTAAACAACATTGCATCCGCATAGAATAATTAATGGTTGATTGGTTACCAAATGACTTACATCATTTCTAAATTTTTATTTTTTGATTTATTTTAGTAAAAATAATTAGCAAGGAACATCGTTTTAAAAATTGGTACGCGAATTACCTTATCCCAGGTCACCAAAGATAGGCATATGAGATTAAAACCCACCAAACGAACCAGTCCTTCATGTATTACAAAAGTGACACTTGGAACTCTCAAATCAAACTGCTGTACGCTGTTCTTCAGTACTTTGCCAAGGATCCTATCGCCACGCCAGATTCACGTAGTAGGTTTTGATCAGATGCTTTTCTTCCCGCCATAGGATTCTGACCCGTCACCGAGAGAAAACTGCCGCTATTGACGGTGACAAGATTAAGCGAGCTGATATTTTCGTATGGCAGTAGCTCAATGTGTATGAATTAGATGACGCCACGTTTTTAATACTGTCCTACGCGCGCCGAACCTAACAAACATCATCAGTTAGCCTCATGACGCCGTCACGGGTTTTGAATCGTTGCGACCGGCACGCGCCGGTCAGCTGCCAGTTCACGTGGCTGCTGCGGGGTCATTCATAGAAGTGGTCCCATGCACGGACATCACAGAGGAAATTATTGATGTAACCAAGGGGACCACAGAAGGACAAGCTTTACTTTTCGCCGGATAAAGAGGTTCAATAAATTTCCATATATTTAGATATCATCAGATATTTAAATTTTAATTCTTAAATCAGAAAAATATTATTAATTTTAATTTAATTTATTAATTATATATATTACATA
>NW_021521309.1:0-200 GCF_001605985.2 Dendrobium catenatum | reverse complement strand
CGTCAGTCAAAAAACTTGCTCAAACTCGAGCTTGTGGGAGTCCACTCGGGAAGCACAACGGGCGAATTGAAGAAATCTTTGCGAAAGTGCTAAAGATTCTGTTGGAAGAAGAAAAAAAACTAGGTCATCGATCATCAATCCGTTGGAGTGATTTTTTTTTTTCAAGTGACAATAGCATGGAAGACAAGCAATAGTGGCGT
>NW_021521308.1:0-263 GCF_001605985.2 Dendrobium catenatum | reverse complement strand
GAGAATTCTTACCATTGGAGCGTGAAGGATTCCCTTGGTACTCAAAGGTAAGGATCTCAACTTTATGAATTATGATTACTTCACTCTTTTCTCTTATCCTTCTAGATTTCTTCTGAGAAGATCTTTTAAAGAGATCCGATTCTCTGTTTACACTTGGTGAAGTGTGAAAAGACGAAAGGTTCTCTGCCTACACTTGGAGAGTGTGAACAGCGGAAAGGTTCTCTGTCTACACTTGGAGAGTGTGAATAACGGGAGGGTTCTTT
>NW_021521307.1:0-249 GCF_001605985.2 Dendrobium catenatum | reverse complement strand
AGAAATTCGACAGCCATCGGTGGCCTGGTGGAAGTCCGACGGCCCGGCGGTGGTTCAATGATGGTTGGGTGCAAGTCAAGCGGCAACCGAATGAAAGTTCACCAGCGGTGGTGCTGGAGCTCTTGAAGCCTTAGAGTTCTCTCCAATCTCAAGCTAAAAGTTCCTCTTTCATGTAGAGAGTGTGGATATATTTATAAATTTTATAGATTTGCAAGATCCGTAAATATGAAGAAGATCTATGGCAGATTT
>NW_021521306.1:0-288 GCF_001605985.2 Dendrobium catenatum | reverse complement strand
GTATTCAATTTATAATTTCAAAAGCTATAAGAAAATTTTTATTCAATTTATAATTTCAAAATCCGGGTTCGGGTCAACCCGAACCCAAAACGGGTCTTGACCGAATTCGAAACGGGTCGGGGTCGGGTTCGGGTTGAACAAATCAGCCCATTTTAAAAATCGGGTCAGGTTCGGATTGACACAACAACCCGAAATTGATCCAAAAGTGACACGAAAACTCATATTTGACCCGAAAACCTGAGATTGACCGAATTTTTGACCCAAAAATTAACAATTTTAGGTCAACTT
>NW_021521305.1:0-239 GCF_001605985.2 Dendrobium catenatum | reverse complement strand
GCTCTCAAGATTTAATGTATATAATTTCAAAATTAAATTTAATATTTGCAAATAAGTTGATTTTAGGATTTTCTAGAAAGATGATATAGTTTTAAAATAATTTGGAGACCAATCAAGAATAAATTAAAAATAGTTTTAAAATAGTTTAGAAAAAAACACAGAATATTTTAATGACTTGAAATTATTTAAATTAAATTAAAATTTTAATTAATTATTAAAAGGGTTGATTAATTTTAATT
>NW_021521304.1:0-7187 GCF_001605985.2 Dendrobium catenatum | reverse complement strand
TCACAAATCCTGTGACCCTTTCCTTGATCCCAGTAGAAGCACCTCCAATTTACCCCACAGTTTCCACTGCTCTTCCGATTCGCCCTCAGAAGACATTAAGCAAAGCTAATTGAGGACCAGTTAGGGAGGCCTTAGCTCTTTCGGCAATGTGAACCGCGTCTATTTCAAAGGGTAGACCTTACACCGAAGAATATGTCCTTAGTTCCTTACTCCAAAGGGCTCTTTGTTGCACCAACTTTTAAAATTTTCACTAGAATTGAAAAATCTGAGACAACATCTAGCCCACTTCGAGCAAGCTGTGCAATGTCAGGGGATCTGATGCTCTACTATTTCGCCAATTTGTGAGTAGTTCTATCCGGGTATTGCTTTGAATGGTACGCCGATCTCCAACGGTTCAGTTAAACTTAGCGAGCTAGAAAACCTCTTCTTAAGAGATTTTCTGCGAGGCAATAACGTACCACCCGTGGGCGATCTCGTGTGTGAAAGCAAAAGCAGGCGAGAGTCTCTAGTTGAATACATCTTGAGGTGGCAAAACCTCTCGATGAAGTGTGAAACCGCCAGTTGCAGGAGCAACATGCGGTGGGAGATCACTTCTTAAAGGAATATCCATGGCCTGTTGCTTTCCTGCTGAAGCGTTTTCACCATTAAAACTTTGAAACTACTTAATAAAGCTATATGCAATCTGCAGGAAAGAGCTCATAAGAATGCCATTTCCTAATGAGAGCAGGTCTGAAGACAAAAAAGGTCCTAGATGGTTAAGACTTTGAGAAGAAGGCAGTAGTGTCGGCCAGTTGACAAGGAAAAAGGCCATGATCTAGTCAGCCCATTATTCCTCCACACCACCACCACCACAGCCAGCTCAGAAGCAGCCCTTTCACGATAGTTCCTCAAATATACAGAGGTGTCCTAACTTCATCCCTTTTAGAGAGAGAATTGCGCAAAGCCTTATCCATTTAAAGGGAGTCATTTGTAAGAAGATCTTTCAAGAGTCTATTAAAGAACCTGATTTTCAGTTTGCCAGATTGAGGCTATGGAACCCGAGGAATGAGCTAAGAAAGACGATCCTAAGTATTAGTCCATACCATCGGATTGCTTAGTCACCCACTTGGGGACTGTGTTGTGTTCAAAGAACTTGCTCCAGAGGAATACACTCAAGGTTAACATTATATAATTCCTAAAGAGACTTGGTCGATCAGGAAAAATGGGCTTCAGTAAAATCATATCTCAGGTAATCTCCTTAATTCTTCTCTTCCTATTTGAGATGGTTGGGATATGGCTTTGTTCCGGGCAATTTAAAAAGTCGATTTAACCAAGTCGTTTTCATCTTTCAACAGCTGACTACGATAGCCAAGCCCCGGTGTGGAAGGTTGACCTGGTGATGCTTCGTAGAAGGATGTTGAGGCCACTTCCCTTCCATGTAGTCGTGGGAGCTACCTGAGAAAAATGTAAAAAGAAAAGAAAGTTTTGTTTTGTAGAGAGGAAGTGTGTGAATGAGAGATGTATTGAAACGGCGGATGGTGGTGTTAAAACCCTTTCCCTCTTTGTTATCTGACTTTACTTTGCCCATCAAAGGCGAAGGGTCAAAAGATGAATAAAAACATCCTTCTACCTTCTATCTTGATGATTGGCCATGAATCTCAAATGCAAAATTGATGATTCTCCTGTTTTAAATCAAACTCCTAATGAAATAAATCTTGATATCAATCAACCGACCTTCCGAATCGGACTCTCAAGAAGATGTCGAGTGTGAAGCCTTATCAGAAAGTGATTTCGCGCCCAATTGTATTTTCGGAAGTCCTATCGAGATAGGAAGTTTTCAGATTCTGACTCTCTTTCGGGAAACGACTGACCAATGCCTACCAATGAGTGATAGACACGCTCTAGTTTGGCCCGCCTGAGGATTATTGAGCAGGTGCAACTCCGTGGCGGTAAAGTCTTACCTCGCTAGGTTACCCCCTCAGGACAACAGGCAAGCAATCCCGTTGCGAAGATTTAAAATCCAGATTTCTCCACAACAACCAGAATTTTCCTTTAATTCCGCGGGTTTTGAGTCTGTCGTTCCTAAGGTTGATTACCAATGTTTTGCCCACCTTAGGAAGTTGCCACCAAAATAAGTATTTTATGACGCCGCTCCTTCTCTCCAAAGAAATGAGGGAGTCTTTACATTAAAGCACTTCTCGACCCCGAGGATTTG
This sequence comes from Dendrobium catenatum, assembly GCF_001605985.2. Lineage (NCBI taxonomy): Eukaryota > Viridiplantae > Streptophyta > Magnoliopsida > Asparagales > Orchidaceae > Dendrobium > Dendrobium catenatum. The sequence continues at coordinate 4,993 of NW_021521304.1, read as the reverse complement.
TTTAAACACAGTTGGCTGCACTTCAAAGGTGAGGCTCTCTCTTCAAAGAGGTTCTTGGGGTTTACTTTTCAGACAAGATTTTACTTTTGGGAACTGCGACCCATAACCGCCCTTCTATATTACCGTAGATGTGGGAAAACTAAGTTTATCAAGAGTCCTTGTGATTCTGGGATGGCATCGGTCAACGTGATAAATAAAGACTCCTTGCTTACTCAGCAGTTAGATACTAGCAAGCTTTCAACCGAACAGGTTGGTGCTTCGTGGGGTTCAACGAGAAGGGCAGGAGAGTGGCTTTAGGTTCAATCACTTTACCTCCTAGAATAGGAGGGTTAAAAACTGAAGCTGAAATTTCCAATATTAATTGATTCGATCTACGTCCTTTACCGCACTCTAGGAAGACCTTGGATTCACAGAATATAGAATGCGTTCATCTACCCTGCACCAATATGTAAGTATCCAACGAGACGCATTGAACATGTTGATTAGGGTGAATCTACAGCCATTTTCAAATTTCAAGAAATGGGGAATCTACGAAGATGCTGCGTATTTCATACGCAAAAGGGTCCTCGTCTCGTTCTAATGTGGAGTCAAAATTGAGGAGAAAAATGGTTGGGACAAAAATTCAACCAAAAGAAGAAAAAGACGAAAATTATCGATCAAGAAATGACTCAAATCGGTAGTGAAGGATGACTCTGATACATTGTCCTTAGCTCCAAGCACTTACCTCAAAGAGGTGGTGAGATGGCTTTAAGGGCACAGAGGTCAGAGGTCGGCTTCCCTTAGATAGAAGCAGCACCTGTGTCTATTGATTTGGAATCAGACTCTGACGATGAACTAGAAATCAGGGTGCTTGCCCTCCTCTCGATCACCAAAACATAAATACCTCCTCCAAAATTTGATCTCACCTTAGACCAGGACAGTGATCCCTGAGGCAGATTCTTCAAAAGTTTAAAGTGACGAAGCCTGAAATAACATGTATGAAAAAAATGCTCAGTGAGAGTTGATTGAGGCCCTTTCTCTGACCCCACTTGGTCGGCAAGCAAGATTGTAGGGTTAGAAAGTCACAAGTGGCCCCCAACTTGGATGGGTGAAGTTAAGAAAGTCAGAAATTCTTCCTTGCTCCTCCTCCGCAAGGACAAACGTGATGGAACCTTGAGAAGGCAGATTTTCAATGAAATTAATGGAATTACTTTCGGCTTACTTCCCTGTTTGTAATGTAAAAATATACTTTTTCTAAGGGTTCTATTCACCATATCGTATTGGACTAAGGTCAAAGCTATATACCATGAAAATATTTTGGCGAACCAAGATAAATAAAAATCCAAGCAAGTGGTATTGGCTTTGGCAACGGCTTAGTTCATTTGATGATGACATGAGTATTTGCCTAATGATAACTTACCATCTCGATTCTCCAAATTCCCTACGGATCCATCCTGTCCTCTAGATGGACTCTGTTTGAGGAGACTTTAGATGATCCTGATGATCTTCAGGTTCGGGATGCACCCCTGAAGTGAAGAGGAAATTAAAATCTACAGTCGATGAATTGAGAGAAATTAACCTGGGAAGCGATGATGACCCCCGCGCCGATTTTTATAAGTACTTTGTTGAAACGAGGGTTGAAAACCCAATGACTTAATTCAGTTGTTGTCCGAGTTCAGGGCATTGCTTGCTTGGACATACGACGAAATGCCAGGTTTGCCTGCCGAGTAAGCAGTCCCCAAAACACTTGGGGTTCGCACTGATGTCATTCTATAAACAAGCTCCTCGACGCATGCGCTTAGAAGATCGAGCCAACAAGTCGTTTCTGAAATTAAGAAATTGGCGGAAGCCGATTCATTTCCGAGAAGGAAAAAAAAACAATATTCCCTCTTGGGTGCCACGTCGTGCCAGGTTTCGAAAGATAAAATGCATCAAATTCGGATTTGTGTCGACTATAGGGATTCTGAATAAGGCATGTCACTAAAGATAGTTCCATCTACCAATACAGAACTCATGGTGGACATTGCCTCTCACATGCTATTTTCTATTCATTGGATGGCTCATCGGATTAAAACGCAAATCAAGATGCGCCCCGGAAGATGAGAGAAATACAGCATTTCAGAACAACCCTATCGAACTTTTGTTTATAAGGTGATGCCATTTGGCTTAAAAGAATGGCCGGAGCAACCTTACCGAACGGGCCATGACCCGATACTTTGACGACTGTAGTTCACAATCAAGTGAGTGCTACATTGACGATTAAGTTGTCAGATGCAAGGTCAAAGAGGCTCACTGTATGACTGTAAGAGTTGTATTTGAGCGGTGTGTCGCTACGAATTTGAAAATGAATCCTTGAAGTAGTGCCTTCGGCGTCGCCTCAGGAAAATTCTTAGGATTCGTGTGAGGTCACCGCGGAATCGAGAATCGATCTTGCTAAAATTGAAGCCATCTTAGATATTGCCATCTCTAAGGCATTACCTAGTTAAGTCTCCTATAAGGAGATGTTGGCGTATAATCAGGTGGTGACTCGAGAGGTTTGGAACTAAATTATGCCCTCTTAGCCTTTTCTGTGAGCTCTCGAGCTGACTGCTGAATTTTAAGAGACTCTTACTGTGACTTATTCAACTTTTCTTGCATCTCCCTAACTTGTGACATCATGCTTGCAAGCTGAGTCTCCAAGTTTTTTATGTGCTCTTCATCTCTGGCCTTTACGGACTCATCCGAATCTGACTCAACAGCATGTGAATTATCATCTTTAACAGATCGGCATTTGCTGGGCTCAGCTTCCTTATTAGATCCCCTAGTCTCAACCATATGAATGCTTCCAACACAATCATCCTCATCCCCAAGGAGATCATCCAGCTCAGGGTCAAAAGAGGCCATTCCCTCTTTATTCAACAAAATATTTCTTATTTCTTGAACTACCCCCTCGACCGGTCTATCCCCAATTGACTTAGGATCAAGGGGTAAGTATCCTTTGTATTCAGCCATATCGAATAATTCTTCAGAATCCAGGAGGGCAATAATTTCTGTAAGTTTAGGATTAGGATCTGGTTGAGACTTTGTATCTGGTTCATCTTCCATTTCTAGATCCTGGTCAATTCTCTCCTCTTCGACTATCCTAGAACTGGTAGTCAAAAGAGTTGCATCCTCTATGGGGAGAGGGACATATACCTCGGGGGGAGAAGCAGGAGCTTGTATAGTGATAGCTCCTTCATCTGGCAAGGTAAGGTCCCAGAGACCTGACTAGGGAGCCTAGGAATGACACTCGGACCTTGGGGATCATCAACTGGGACAACAGGGGTGGTGATTATTGGATCTTGAACTAAACTGGCTGTGGGAGAACTGTCAACTATAACAACTGGGGTACTAGTCTGGACATCCATCAAGTCAACTGAAACCGGAGTGGGGTTGGCTGGAACTCGTTGGAGCTGCAAAATGAACTTAGAAGTTCTAGGAGGTGGTGGCAGACTCTCCAACTTAGTCCTCTTTGGCACATATTTCTTTTCAGGAGATTTGGGTCTTTTCCATTTAATGTCCATGGACTTTTGAATCTCAACCTCCTTTGGCTTAACAACCACTGAGGCCAATCGCACAGGTTTATGTGGGGGTACCGGGGGTCTACCAGTAGGATGGTGGCCTCTCTCGGACCCATTCAACACAATACCCTCCATTTGAGAGGACAGAGGGCGTGGCATCCAGTGATATCCATCAACCAGTACCGAAGTAGCGGGCTGTCTAACATACTTCTTATTGTTCCTGACGAATTGTGGGGTCAAATTATTTGCCTCAGACACTTCTTCCCTTAACACCTCTTTTTGGAAGCGATGTGAAATCACTCCCTTTAACTGTTTTACATACTCCTCCTTAGTTTGTCCCGTCTGTACAGCACAGGTATGAATTATGTTTCTTAAAGTCCTTGTCCTCTGGAGATATTTTTCTTTCCGAGTCTTCTTAGTCGAGTAGTCGACCAGGCATGGTGGAGAACGGGCTATCCTAGCTGCCCTCTCCTCCCCTTGAGCTGAAGCCAAGGGGTAAAAGAGACTCCCCTTTAGGAGTGGAGAGGAAGAAGGAATAGGTAGCTCCTTAGCAGCCTCAGGTTCTACTTGAGCTAAGGTCTTAAAGGGTACAACTCTCTTAGCCTTAGAGATCTTCTTTCTAAGTCTCCTCAAATAGTTTTTCTTCTGATTCTTAGTGGCGAAGCTAAGTCCAGAACTAGACCCTTCCACAAAAATAGATTTGACTTCAGTGGGAGGTTCAACAACTGGTTCAGACTGTTTTTGGTCATCACTAACTACTGGCAAGGTAGGTGCAGATCCCACAATCAACTCAACCACTGGGGGAATTTCCTTACTGGCATCCAAACTAACAATCTGGTGTCCATCCATGGCGAGCTCAAGAGTACTGAATCCCATTCCAAAAATGATAGTGCTTCCTTGGTCATTAACAGTCGAAGTTAACTCTCGGTCGAAAGAGAAAATCAATTGGCCAGCCATTTGGGATTTTCTGAAAGTTAAAGAGAATATTGAAATTAGATTTTCTTTAAAAGGGAGGCGAGAGAAATAATAATTTTTTTTGAAAATTAAGGCCTGTGAGAAAATCTCAACCCTCCAACACATGTCAAGCAACGAAAGATATTGCTTAACATATATTAGTAGGGTAAAGAGACTGAATACATGCCAAAAGTTTTTCTAAAAAAAAATTTGACATATGTTAGCCCAGAAGGAGATCATATGGAATAACATATGACAACTTAGAGTTTAAAAAAAAAAATTGAAGAAATTTTGAATCTTAAAGGGTTTAAGGTGGGCTTTCTCACAGACTCCAAAACACAATGGACAAAGTTTCCCCTTGCCCGAAGGCTTATGGAATTGTGAGAGAACCCAGGTAGGAGGAATAGTCTAACCCTCCCCACCCCCGGAGGTTAAAGGGGAGTGAAGGGGTTAAGACTAAGGCATTTTGAGATGTCTGAAATCAAAAGTTTTTGAATTCTTTTCAATTTTAAGGATTTATA
>NW_021521303.1:0-281 GCF_001605985.2 Dendrobium catenatum | reverse complement strand
TAATCAAAGGACTTTAGCCTACGAAGATGTTGAGCTGGGTGTGCAAAATATGGAATCAAAATCCTTTGGTTACAAAAAAGTCAACACATAACTTATTTAATCTTTTTTGTTTATAGAGTACGTTAATTACATTCGAAAAATGCCCAAGAGAGTTCTCATATTTGTGATGTTTTTTTCTTTACCTTAAGTTGTTAGTCATTTTGAGTCTGTTTGTTTATGCTTTTATGTTTCTCTTTCTATTTTTCCTTCCTATTATTTTTGCTCTTTTTGTGAGGTCAAAA
>NW_021521302.1:0-366 GCF_001605985.2 Dendrobium catenatum | reverse complement strand
TTGGGACAATTATTATGGTGTGTTAGAAAAATGGGCCTTGGGGTTTAAGAGTATGATCAATTTGGCTTATATGCTTTCTTTCAAACTGTGGTATAAGTTTCATGCTAAAGTGAGCCTTTGGGTTAATTTCATATTTTCTAAGTATTGTGTGGGTAAACACCCTACTACTTGTTGCTTCAACCATGGTAATTCTAAAGTGTGGCAGAGACCTTGCAAAGTTAAATGGGCTGTTGAACCCTTCATCTCTTGGGGGCTTGGTAATGGTAATATTTTCTTTTGTCAAGATCGGTGGTTGGGTGACCAGTCTATTGATTCTATTATTAACTCCTCTTCCACTATGGCCATTAAGGTGAATTTCTTCATTAA
>NW_021521301.1:4091-12364 GCF_001605985.2 Dendrobium catenatum | reverse complement strand
TCATATCTACGACTTGACTTTCTAATCTTTAATGTAGTCATCTTTATTTCTCAACTTAATTGATCTATTAGAATCATAATCAAAATCAACTGATTCTTCTTCTGACTAAAATGGCATCTACTTGGTTCGGCATTATTGGTTAATGCCTTAGTCTCAACTATGTTGATGTTATTGATAACAACTTAATCTTCATCCCTTAGTAGATCATCTAAATATGGGTCAAAATATTTCATAATCTCTTTCCTTTTGAGAATATCTTTAATCTTTTGTACCACCTCATCGATCGATCTACCATCAATTGATTCAAAGTAGTTTGGTAAGTATCATTTATAATCTAACATCACTTTAAATTCCTTCTCATCAAACTTGTAAAGAATATCCTGGAGTTTGAGATCTTCCATAGAAGAAGTTTCTTCTAACATTTGATCAATAATCTCTTGATCTATGTTGGGGACTGTCCCCACCCATTCGATTGTACTCGGGTCAGTAGTGAAAATAATGGCATCTTAGATAGGCTAAGGGGCATCCTCCATAAAGGGAGATGGAGGAGTACGAGGAGTCTAAACTCCTACATCAGGTGAGGAAGTGCCCTCACATCCCTGAGTAGGGAGCTTAGGAATATCGATGGAGTCTGGACATCTTCAACTTAACTAATCTATTTCAAAACATACTGTTGTTTTTTAGGAGACTTGGGCCTCATGCCCTTGATTCCCATTGACTTGTTCTTATCTTCTTCTTTAGTCTTAACTACTACTAAGTCAAATTTTTAAAGTTTTAGAGGTGGGATCAGTGGCCTGCCAGAAGGATGGAGGCATTTACCAGATCCAATAAATATAATTTCTTCTATCTTAGTGGATGAGAGGCAAGGCACCCAGTGGTAACTATCCGCCAACATTGAAGTAAAAGGTTGTTTAACAAATTTCTTTCTCTTCCTCACTGGCTGAGGAGTTAGGTTCTTCACTTTAGAATTTACTTTCTTAAGATTTCTTTTCAAACTTGTAAGAGATCAGCCCCTTTAGGTGCCTCACATATTGCTCCTTAGTTTCACCTGCCTGGGCAGCATAGGTAAGGATTATGTCCTTTAACATTTGGGTCCTCTGAAGTTGCTTCTCTTTAGGAGTTGTCTTCACATGGTAGTGCACCTGACATGGTGGAGAGCTGGCCATCACCCTCTCCTATCCTAAAGCACTAGAAAGAAGGTAGAAGCGGCTCTCCTTAAGGAGCACAGAAGAAGTATAAATATGAAGCTCCTCAACAGCCTCTTGCTCTACCTGGCCTAGGGCGTTTAGTTCAGAAATCTTTCTTAACTTGGTTACTTCTTTCTCACTCTCATCAGATAATTTTTACTTATAGAGGGATCTCAAAACTCAATCCCTTCACAATAACTAACTTTACTTTAGCTGTCCTAGCAAGGGATTTTAACTTCTGTTCATCCCTAGATTGAGATACATCAGGTATGAAGGTGCCAATAACCTCCTTTTTAAGAGTGGGAGAGTCATCTGCCAACCCAACATAAATCTCCACTAGGGGGGATATCCTTTTCCCCATCAGCAATGAGGTCATCAATGACACTTCCGTTAACTGAGAACTTGATTATTTTGAAACCCATGCCAAACTGAATAGTGTTATTGTAAACAAGTTCCTCAACATAAAGGTTACGGTCAAGGGAAAAGATCACTTTTCCAACCATTTTAGTAGAGTAAGTTTTCTAAGATTGAAAATAGAAAGTTTGAATTAGAATCTTAAAGTTGAAATTGAAAAAATCATTAAGAATCTTGTATCTTATCACATATGTCAAGATATAGGAAACTATAACCGATAAGATATAAAGATCATCAACGACTTAGAGAGATTTGAATTTCTTTCATTGTATATGCTAGGCTACAAGAGAATGTATTAGCATGATCTATTGAAATGGTAATTAAAGTTGATTTGAAGGATTTTGAAAAGGAACTGAAATTTTGAAAGTAAGGTATTTTCATCAAACTTTGAAACTCAAGATGTTGAATCTCATTTAACATGAGAGTTACAAAATTAAAGTGAAAGTCTCAAGAGTTTGGCTTAACCCTTTCATCCCACAAATTTACTTGGGAATAAAATATCAAAGCCTTGATTTAGCTAGAGAAATTTGAATTTTGAAATTAAAGTTAACAAGTCTTCTTTAAGTTTTGAAACATAATATATTCAGTTTTAGTCAAATATGTAGGTTTATAAAATTGATATGAAGATCCTAAAAGTTTGATTTGACTCATTCACTCTGCTAATTGACTTGGGGGTGAAATGTTAAATCCTGAATTTGACAGAGGTCTACTCACTCACCTATATTGTTAATTAATTCTTTTTTATGTTGGCCACAATCACCCAAGGAATAAATGGATGTAGGGACCAACATAAGGAAGGTAATCAAAAATACCTTTGCAAAAAAAAGTTCTATCATTATTAAAGATGGAGAGAGCGATTTTCCCTAGTGGAGTCATATTTTTTTTATTTGTTTAGTTCGGAAAAAAGGTTTTTAAAAGTTATCTTTTTTGGGAGAATTTATTTTTAAAATTTAAATTTTGAAATTGAACACTTCATTATGAATGATATATATCCTAGCGTGGCAAAAATGTTATTAACTAATTGGTTCAGGTAACCAAACTAAAAGTTTTATCCTGATTATGATAGTCAAATTCAAAGAAGAACTAGATCTGATCTTGAAGGGTCAAAATAATATTCTACCAAGTATTTGACTTTAATAGTATGGATAAAGAATCATTAATTTTATATTCAAAGTAACAATAATAAATGGTACATCTTACCAAGGAAAGAAAATATCACATATAGTCATTTGTTTGAACATAACGATAATGTTCATCATTGATTTTAATTTTTCCAACGAAGATTAACTGAATTTTAAAAATTGACTTTGAAAAAAGATCTAGGGTCTTTAAATCTCGTTTGAGCGCAAGCCCTCATATTTAACTAAAATATATGAAATTAGAGTTTCCTATAAAAATTCTCGATCAGAATAACGACAGAAATTTTATTTAGAGATTTTAAAAAGAGTGATATCAAGAGAAGTGAAGATTTAAATTTCCAATCAGGATTGGATAAAAGTTGAACAGTTATTTTTGGAGGTCAAGGTAAGAGAAGTAAGAGGTATTTTAATATTCTAAAATAATTCAGAAATGCCCCATTCTACCATATATATTGGGCTTTACATTTTTGTTTAAAGAGATAAGTTTATTTAACTTGATTAATTTATTAGAATATTAGGATTATATTCCTAGAAGTTTGGGATCTTATGATTTTGAGTATGCCCCGGATCCTAAGTCTATTTTGTGCACTAAACAATAGTAGCCCAAATGCTAATATAATTCAAATATGGAGTTACCCCAACCTTAATTAAGGAGCCAGCTAACCACCTAGGCACTTTAAAATCCATGACTTTGATCTTTTTATGAAAGTGTGTTAGGGAAGTTATTTAATTAAGTTTGAAGAACTGGGGCTGACAGCTAGAGCAGATCCTAGTAGGCCCTTGACATATATATTGGGTGTTTGACGCTTGAGAATGTAATTAAAATTTTACACCCTTTTTAATATGTTTCTAATGTAATGTATGTTAATTGACTAGTATTCATAAAATGAATATAAAATTGTTTTAAAATTAAGCTTAGAAAATAAATTTTTCTTAGAGATTGCACAAGATCCCCTTGACATAACTATACCTTAATAGGTTAGGTGGTCTGATATAACCTGTAGGCAGGGAGGTGCCAGATAAAGAGGAGAAAGTATTTAATATGAATGCATGAAAATTCTTAGTGATCCCGAGCTTACTTATTAAAAGCGCTAAAGTTTCAATGTGAGCAAAAATATATATTTAATTTTAAGGAGAAAAAAATTTTAGCATATCCGAGCCTCTGATCATATCTAGGCTAAATCAAATCGACATGCAATAAGGAAACCTAGAAAAATGAGAAAATTTTAAGTACAATCAATGTAAATCAATCAATTAATTAATATAATTAAATAAATAAAATGTTTCTTAGCAAATGCCATTTAATTACAACCTAGGGTATGTAGAAATTAAAAGTGGCCGGGTACTTATTGACAACAATCAAAATTCTAATCTTAAAATGATGTAAGAAACTTTCAGTGGGGTATCTCTCTATCTTCAAAACTTTGTCATTTTATGAGCTCCCTATATTCATCAGGTCCATATATCCAAATGAAAAGAAACTCTTCTCTGAATGGGTGTTTTCTTTTCTCTTTGGATATTAAAGTCATCCTAATTTGAAATTCCAAATGGAAGAGGACTCTCTACTAAGGGATGACCCATCATCTTTGGATTCTAAGTAAGACATAATTTATATCACAGCTCAAAGATTAATTGTCACAATTACAACTCAATTAACTAACATCAAATAAAAGAAAGAAAATCTAGACACCCTATATGGTTATCTTAAGCAATTTAAAAACAATTTCATCCCAAGTAATTATATATATTTAATTAAATACACAATCACACTTGGCGATGCTCCTTTGATTTTAAGGGGGACTTAGCAAATTATACATGCAGAAAATGAAGATGTTTAAAGCTTTATTTTACCCCCTTGATTTACCCCAGCATGAGCATGATCACTAACAAAAACTCTGAGAGCATCCATACCGTTCCTAACATAGTTGTAATCTAATACACATCAAATTAATTCACTGATTACATAAGTAGATTTACAATCACATCAATTAAGTTATTACAATTAACGTGCAGTGAAAACCATTAAAAACTTGGCACACAATAGTATAAAAGTAAACACCGGCATAGCCTAGATCTAGAGTTGTTTGTCCTAGCAAACCATTTAAAGTGTGTGCATAAGGTTGTGTGGCTTATAAATGTCATAGATTTGGTAATATGTTAATGTTGTATAGTATTTTGATTGAATGGAAGGCTTAAGAGATTTTAATTTGAGTTTAAGTATTCATTTCTTAATGATGATTTTTAAAATTTAATTAATTATTAATTTATTACTACCTTCATTTACACTAGGGTTGTGAAGTCTATTTCAGCATTCTTTGGAAAAGGTTAATAGCCTCGTAGGCCCGGGTTACCTAATAGTAAAGTATAGTTAGGTTAATCTAGTTGGTTAAGAGTTAAGGGTTAAAATTTTTTAATTAAATTGGTTGAGTATTGGTTTCAATAATTTATTTAATGTTTTGTGGATTTTAAGTTAATTATTGAATTATTTTAATTCATTAAATTAAGGGGTTAAAATTTAAATTTTAAAATTAAAGTAAATTCTAGAGTTTTGATATTTTCCCTAATGTTAGACCTTAAGTTGAGTAAATAGACTCTAAGTTAGTACATGATTTGGTTGACTAATTATGAGGATTAATTTAAGTAAGATTTAGAATTTTCATACAACATGAATCACATCATACAGTATGATTAGTTCAAAATTTAAATTTTGAATATCTTAATTTATCTGAAGTCTCAAATTTTTAGATCAAAATGATAGTACATTATGATTGTAAATCATATAGTATGATTGTAAGTCATACAATATGATTAGTACAAAAAAATTTAACTTTAAATTTTCTCACTCCCCTTTGTGTGTGTGCACGATCACCCAATTATAAATACTCTTATATGGCAGACTCAAAAAATATAACATAATGAAAAATAAAAGTGCACTCTTTTACTTGATATCCTATTTTACCTAGTCTTGAGCTTTTATTAGCCTTGAGCAATATATATTTTACCAGTAATGTTAGCGCTCACAATAAAAAAGAATATCCAAAATATTCACTAAAAATAATAATTCAATCAATAATGTTTGTCATCATTAAAATCTCAAACTAGGGGTCCCATATTGCAACAGAAATGAGAAGTTTCAAATTGGTTTCTAGTTATCTACTTTAATTAGTAACTGTGTATACTGTAGCCTATGATTATTTAAGCTAAGCTTGTTGAGTTTAAGCCAGATTACTCTGCATGTCCATGACCCTTAGTATCATATCTACGACTTGACTTTCTAATCTTTAATGTAGCCATCTTTATTTCTCAACTTAATTGATCTATTAGAATCATAATCAAAATCAACTGATTCTTCTTCTCACTAAAATGGCATCTACTTGGCTCGGCATTATTGGTTAATGCCTTAGTCTCAACTATGTTGATTAATATAATATATTATTTATATTTTTGGATTTAATTTGATTTAATTATGATTTAATTAAAATCCTATGTCAATTTTAAAGGTTTATTTTGGGTTACATAAATGGTGTACTGAATGGACTACAATTTCAGTGAAACTTTGGCCATGAGTTCACCATACCTCAAGGCCTATGTCCATAGAATTTCGACCAAATATGGATCCTTTAAGGCTGTTAACCAAACTATCTAAGGTAACCTTAGGGTTAACTTCAGGGATTGAATGGGGGTTATCTAGACATGGGATTGGGGTGAAATTGAAGGCCATATAATAACCCTTACACTAAGTAAAGTTAATATACAAAGCACAATTCCTAGATCCCATTGGAATGATACTTATATTAGGTTGAATTTAAGGGTCAAACCTTGTCCGTTAAACCAAAATAAATTAAAATATGCACTTAATGAAATCAAATAGAGGGGAGAAAATTTTGGCATGTTAAAGACATGCCCAAAATTGATTTCCCAACATTTTAAGCCATGGTGAGATATCAGTAAGCCATAATTATAAAAATACCCTTAAAGCTATTACTAGAATTAACTAAATTTCATGCATAAACATAGCTTGAAACCATAGGGCTTTGAAAGGTCTCTGTAAGACCTTTCCAATGAGCCTAATATCATATAATTTGGTCAAGTTGATGAGACGATATTAATTTTTGAAGAATCATATGTTTTCTTGATTTAATAAAGCTAGATTAACATATTCAGCCATCACTTTTCATGTGGGCACCGTCTGATTGGCCAGCCAATCATTGTGGTTGACTGTGTAAATTTGGGATTGACCATTGCCGTTGTATAATTAATCAGACAATTTTGATTAAACTGGCTCCAAAATTGCGGGATATAATATGAACCATTGATTGAGATCACTACGGGAAAACATGCGATTACCATCGGATTTTCCGGCGAAATTTTTTGCACCAGTACGAACTGCGCAGGTAACAACGGAATGTTCCTAAATCTTGAGATGGGAAACTTACGACTCATTTGCCGGCGCATAATACGACGGAAATCTTCCGGCGTCCCATTCGCCAGCAAATGCGTCGGTAAAACGAGCTCTGAACCGATTCCGTTGCACGTTGCTGCGGAAACATACCGGCGAACATTACCGACGGAACTTTCGCCAGCTTATTTAAACTCAACAACTTATTTCCGTCGCACGTTACAACGAATCTTATTTCCGTCGGATACTCCGCCGAAACGTCCGTCGATGAAAGTCCTATTTTTCGACACCGAGTCCCTCTGGCCGCTCATTCGTTTCCTTCCCTTCTCTCACCTCGCGTGTTTCGCCCGTCGCCATCCGTTGCTCGCTGTGGACTGACATCGCCGACGGTCACCGGACTTCGCCGTCGACGGTCATCAGACTTCGCCGAGCATCCTTTCTTCTCTTTCCTGCTCGTGCGCCATCGAGGTCGCTCTTCGCAGACGGAACGGAAGGTATTTTGTTTCGTTATTTTTTCCTATTTCGGTTGGGTTACATCAAGGATCAGTCTTAAGTCCATATCTTTTTTTGCTTTAGTCATGGATGTTCTCAGTAGACATTTACTAGAGGATGTACCTTGGTGCATGCTTTTTGTTGATGATATTCTTCTTGTTGATAAAACTAGAGAGGGAGTTGAAGGAAAACTTGAACTATGGAAGTCAACCTTAGAGTCTAAAGGTTTCCATTTGAGTAGATCTAAAACCGAATATATGGAGTGTAATTTTAGTACTAATAGATATAGTGGAGGGATTGTGACTTTGAGCGATCAAGTCATTAAAAAGAGTATATGTTTAGATATCTCGAATATATTGTTCAAAACGATGGTGAAATAGATGTGGATATTATCTAAAACGGATTATATGAAGTGCAATTGTGACTTTGCAATTGTGACTTTTGGTTATCAAATCATTAATAAGAGTACACATTTTAGATATTTTTGATCTATTGTTCAGAGTGATGGTGAAATAGATGGGGATATTATTAGTAGAATTCAAGTTGGATGGTTGAAGTGGAGGAATGCATCGGGCTTATTGTGTTATAGAAAATTCCCCCTCAAACATAAGGGAAATTTTTATAAGATGGTGGTGAGACTTG